>NC_041385.1:14072375-14078720 GCF_002162155.2 Triticum dicoccoides
CTGACCGACTTCCTTTGCCTATATATACTCATATACCCTGAAAACATCCAGGAGCACCACAGAACCCTATTTACACAGCCGCAACCTTCTGTACCCGTGAGATCACATCTTGGGGCCCTTTTCGGCGCTCCGCCGGAGGGGGAATTGATCACGGAGGGCTTCTACATCAACACCATATCCTCTCCGATGAAGTGTGAGTAGTTTACCTCAGACGTTCGGGTCCATAGTTATTAGCTAGATGGCTTCTTCTCTCTCTTTGAATCTCAATACAAAGTTCTCCTCGATCTTCTTGGAGATCTATTCGATGTAATTCTTTTTGCAGTGTGTTTGTCAAGATCCGATGAATTGTGGGTTTATGATCAAGATTATCTATGGACAATATTTGAATCTCCTCTCAATTCTTTTATGTATGATTTGTTATCTTTGCAAGTCTCTTCGAATTATCAGTTTGGTTTGGCCTACTAGATTGATCTTTCTTGCAATGGGAGAAGTGCTTAGCTTTGGGTTCAATCTTGCGGTGTCCTTTCCCAGTGACAGCAGGGGCAGCAAGGCACGTATTGTATTGTTGCCATTGAGGATAAAAAGATGGGGTTTATATCATATTGCTTGAGTTTATCCCTCTACATCATGGCATCTTGCCTAATGCGTTACTCTATTCTTCTGAAATTAATACTCTAGATGCATGCTGGATAGCGGTCGATGTGTGGAGTAATAGTAGTAGATGTAGAATCGTTTCGATCTACTTGCCGTGGACGTGCTGCCTATATACATGATAATCCCTAGATAGTCTCATAATTATACACTTTTCTATCAACTGCTCGATAGTAATTTGTTCACCCACTGTAATACTTATGCTATCTTGAGAGAAGCCACTAGTGAAATATATGGCCCCCGGGTCTATTTTCCATTACATAAGTTTCTGATCTATCTTATTTTGCAATTTTTACTTTCCAATCTATATCATAAAAATACCAAAAATATTTATCTTATTATCTCTATTAGATCTTACTTTTGCAAGTGGCCATGAAGGGATTGACAACCCCTTTATCGCGTTGGTTGCAAGGTTCTTATTTGTTTGTGCAGGTACGAGGGATTTGAGTGTAGCCTCCTACTGGATTGATACCTTGGTTCTCAAAAACTGAGGGAAATACTTACGCTACTTTGCTGCATCACCCTTTCCTCTTCAAAGGAAAACCAACGCATGCTCAAGAGGTAGCACGGCGCTCCCCGGCAACGCGATGGACGATGACGTGATGCACGCCATCGCCAGGGTTTAGCAGACCTTTGGCGCATGGCACTTCAGCGCCGCGGATCAAGATAGGCATGTCAGCGCCGAGAGGCTGCAGCCCGCTGCACAACATGATCGATGGCGCGTCGCACATCAAGCTAGGCGCGTCCGTGCCGATAGGCTGCGGCTTGCCACACAGCAAGAGCGTTGGAGCGTCGCAGAGCGATAGGCGCGGCGCGCCACACAGCAAGAGCGGATCCATCGGCGCTTGTCTCCTGTCGACAGGGCGTCGCAGCTGGGTACACGTCCCGTTAGTACCCCCATTCCTCGCCAGGAGTGGGCACATGCCCTCTACGCCGTACTTGCGCTAGAGGCCCGCCTTGTCGTACTTGCACCGGACGCCCGCCGCACCGTTCGCATGGGTCGCGTCGTTCGCCTTGTCCGCGGCCCGCTCGATGCCAACGCGTTGGTCGATAGGCTCGACCGCCTCCTTGGCCAAGGTGTCCACCTGGGCGCAGTAGATGAACATGGCCATCGCATCCTCGAGGTAGTGATCTCCGATGAAATAGCGAACTTGAAGCTCGAGATCGCGCTCCAGATGTACCGCGAGCGTGTCGACTGCTTGGGCGAACGCCTGCACGAGTTCAGGCAGAGCCAAGAGCTACCGTAGGCAAGGGCTACTAGTCATGGTCTCATGGACGCGTTTTATTTTGTTGAGTCGTTTCGACGTGGATAGTTATGTATTCACAGCAATCATACTATTGCTCTGTTTATTGCTCTGTTTCAATGTGTGTACTCTGTTTTCCGTTCTTATATATTCTGTTTCAATGTGTGTTTATACGCTTTCCATTATGTATATGTGGATGTTAACAGATATATTCAAATTAGTATACAAAAACAGATAGAAAATGGAATTCATAATATATATAATATTAATTGTTCATTCACTAGTAGAAAAATCCCAATTTGTCCCGGTTGATAAGGCCCATTTGTCCCTATTGCCGAACTGGGACTAAAGTGTCGGTACTAAAGCCTAACACCTTTAGTCCTGGTTCGCCCACGAACCGGGACAGATGGGGCTCCACGTGGCTGCTGCGGCTTGCCCAGGCAGGAGGACCTCTTGTCCCGGTTGGTGCCACCAACCTGGACCAAAAGGCTTCCACGCGTCAGCAGTTCCAGGGCTGGGGTTTTTGTTTTTTTTTCTGAAAGGGGGTTGGGTTTTTTTGGGGGTTTTCGGGGGTTAATTTAGGGGTTTCATATATTAGAGAGAAGTGTCCTCTCTTATCTCCGTGCTTGGTCGACGATGCTACGTACTATACGTATAGAGAGGACTCGACACGCTATCTAGCTAGTAAGCAAATGAAGAAAACCATTAAGTACAGAAGATCGTCATGAACATATACAGAGAGAATTGATCGACCTCTCCTTCTCCGAGAGATTGGTCGAACAACAAGTTTTCGTATATCTATCCGACGCTATTCGCTACATATATATATACACAATATAAGATCTCTTACAAAATCCCCTAACATCTAAACTCAATTTCCACATGGTATTCTCTGTGTTTGTCAATGACGTGGTCAAGAAAGAATCCCGCCAATTCCTCTAGAATTGCTCGTATGCAATCTTGTGGTAGGAGTTCATCCCGCATCTGAAACATCCAATTTGAAGAAGGGGGTCAATACATATATGTGAATGAAACTCAACACAAATGATGGTAATAAAATAAAATTGTGAATATTATTGCTTACGCACTTCATAATGTTTAGAGTATCCCCGCTCACAGGTCGTGTGGCGGATGAACTCGCAAATGTAGTATCCACAGAAATCATTCCCGGGTTCCTGCCATAACCACTTTACAAGAAATAGAGGTCAATCAAACTGATAAGCAAGCATGCTAAACGGTATTGATGAAACTAGCTAGAATCAATGGGAGATGCGTGGAACTAGCTAGTATTACTTACTTTCGGGTGGTTAAATCGCAGCTCCGCCGGCAGTCCCGGAGCTTGTGCGGTGAACTTTTTCCAAACCCTGCCAGACAAAGAAACAATTAATTGATATCAGGAAATGAACAAAGTTGCCAATATGGTGCGATAATGATCGATTGAACTTACTTATCAAGGATTTCAGACATGGTCGCATACTCCTCGGGATTTTTTCGTTTCGCGTGTATGGCGGTTACTAGTCCCTGCTCAAGCTTAATCTCTAGCAGAATAAAGTGGAAGTTGCGCATGCATGCATAACTCATCAATTACATTTCTATAACCTCGAGTAATCAGGGAAACCAAATATGCACAAGACAGTAACACTCACCTGTATTCGTAAGGAAAGAGTATTGTATCTTTGTTTTGATTTCGAAGTAACGATGCGATCAAGTTGGCCTCGGTTTGTTTGGCATCATGTTTAACATTCCATTCATCCATGCGATTTGTGCTAATGAACCCAATATCACCTACTTATCTTTTCTTCAATTGGGTGATCTTCAATCTGCATAATATAGTGAGGATAATTATATATACATGCAATGAAAGAGCTGAGCTATATATATATATAGAGAGAGAGAGAGAGAGACTTAATTAATTACACAGAAGTAGTACTTACAGACAGTAGCAAGTGATGATTGTTTCATCGAGGGCCTTTTGATTGAAAAACTGGAAGAACTCCTCATATGGAACAAACAACAGATCAATTCCAACAAGGTAGTGCTCCTCTTTAACTCTCAGTATCAAAGTATCCGTCCCAGACTTCCTGCAGATGTCCATGTACCAATCATGGAATCTTCGCATCATCGTAGTTAGAGGAGTACCAGGTTTGACGAGAGGCTTCCCGTGCTGGAATTTGAATGTGTCCACCTCCATTGTATCAAAAAGTGCATCGTCGGGCATGTAATCTCCAGGATTGGTACTGGGTAGCATCCCCGGAAGATTAGCGACGATATCGCTAGACACATTGAGCGGGGGGAACGATTGCTTCACTTGTTCGCCGAGTTGGGGAATTTTTTTCCACTTCTTTGTTCTGCTAACTTTTGATCAGTGCAAGTACTTTCCGATCGCTTCGCTTCCTTATATGTCCTTTCAATAACATAGACATAGTTGGATTGCGGCAGAGGCGGTGATGGTCGCTGCAGGGCATCCAAAGTGCGCTTCGCTTTCACCGGATCTATCTTCTCCTCTGGAGGTGGATGTTTCTTAGCTTTTACCGATTCAAAGAAGTCCCTCACTGGGCCTTCACAGATCTTCTGGTTTTCCTCCTCGCTCCTCTCGTATGGTAACTTCTTTAGAGGCTTGAGAGACGATGGACCGAATCTGTATTGCCTCCCGCCTCTGGATTTACTGCTAGACGCCGGAGGAGTCGGAGCGGCTGCGACTGTCTTCTTTTGTTGCTTACGAGGTGGAAAAGAAGGAGGCGGACTGCTACGATGCGTCGGAGCGGCCGGAGTGGCAGCGTCTGTGTTCCGACATCGCCATTGCTTATGAGGCGGCGAAGGAGGAGGTAGGCTGCTCGGACGCGCCGGAGCAGGAGGAGAAGGAGGCGGAGTACTGCCGCGCTCACGTACCAGAGCAGGAGGCAGAGTGCCCTAATCACTCACCGGAGGAGGAGGAGGAGGCGGAGTTCCCATCTGACTCGCAGGAGGTGTGAAGTTCATAAGCTTGATTTGCTCCTTCTGCCATAGAGATGGAGTCTTCATAGCAAGACCCAACTTAGTCTCCCCGTCACTTGTAGGGTGCTCAAGCTGGAGCTCCTCAAATCCCTCCGTTATTTAATCCACCATCACAACAGCATAGCCTTGTGGAATCGGACAGCAGTGAAAAGTTGCTCCGGGTGATGGAGGGAACACAGAGCCGACAGCCGCCTTGACTTTGAGATGAAGCCATCGTGTCATAAGGTTGCACTGGTGTTAAACCATGATAAAATCCACGGGGTAGCTAGGACCCATCAAGTCTGGCTGTTGAACGAGCTTGGTGGAAGCCACGCCGCTTCTCCACTGAGATGACAGGTAGCTTCTAGGGTAGCTTGGGCAGGATCTCGCAGCTGGTTCTCAATATCTTGTCGTTCCTCTAGCTTTCGTACCCTTGCCTTAAGCTGATGCAGTTCGCTCTGCTCCACTTTCCTACTACTCTCTTGGGTTTTGTAACTGCCTGCCTCGGGAAACCCAACCTTCCACGCAACAGAGCATAGCGTGCCTCGTGTTCGTCCAGGGTGCTCAGAATTCCGGAGGGCCTTCGTGAGCTCGTCGTTCTCTCTGTCGGGAACGAACGTCCCTTCTTGCGCTTCCTTGATTGCCTTTTGAAGCTTCATGATGGGTGTTGCAAGTTGATCGTCCGTCCAACATCACTTCCCTATTTCAGGGTCCAAAGTTCCCCAACCCCGAAGAACCAAGTCCTTGAACGGTCTGGTCAGTGCAATGTCTTTGGTTCGTCCCCTTTAGCAATCAGGTCCTGCTCAGCCTTGTCCCACAACGGCCGGGCTTTGAGGTAGCCACCTGACCCCGTGTGATGGTGATGCTCCTTCAACAATTATCTTGTTAATCGCTGACATCTTCTTACTCCTCTCCGATGTCTTGTGGGCCACAAAAGCGGGCCAGTGATCTCTTATCTTCTCAAATTGGCCGGTGAACTTTGGAGTCTTGTTTTGGTCGACATACATTGATTTCAACTCATTCTTCCACCTCCTGAATAGACCTGCCATCTTCTTGAGGGCACGAGCCTTGATCAATGGCTCTATAACTGGCTTCTCCGGATCCTCCTCTTCCGGTAGGGTGAAATTTACCTTCAGCACGGTCCAAAGATCAACTTTTTTTCTATCTTCGACAAAAGAAACTTAAAGCTCTTCCTTCTTAGGCTTATAACATTGCTCTATGCTAATCGGGATCATGTCCCTAACAAGAACCCCACACTGAGCAGAAAATGCTTCCTTGGTCCGGAGGGGTTTAATCGGTTGGCCATCACGCGCGATCTCTATGGTCGTGAACCTTTCATCCGGGTGCAACTTTCTCTTCGGGCCACATCTCGTTACCGAAGTTTTACTCGATCCGGAGGGCTATAAAAGAAGAAAGAAGAGTTAATATATGTACATACCAAAACAATTAATGCATCAATTAGCTAATCAGCACAGGC
>NC_041385.1:14079102-14080096 GCF_002162155.2 Triticum dicoccoides
ATATATATATATATATATATATATATATACCTCGCCAGACTTTGCAACAGCTGATCCCGACTCCGTTCGGTCACTAGGGCCGTCATCATGGTCGCCGGAGCCACCATCTTGATCATGACTCTCCTCCTCCATTGTTCGATCACCGTAGCCTTCTTCCTCTCCTTCCAGACCTTCTTCGAGGTCGTTGAGAAACAACAAGACATCACCTCCATCGCGGATTATGTCCCCCAATATCTCTTCTTGTTCGAAGTCTCTTTGTTGATCCATAGTTTCTGCAAATATTACAACATGGCAATTAATATACAAACAGGAGAGATGTATATATTAATAGTGGCAAACATAGACCCCTCGGCGATCCTCGATCCTCAACCCCTCGACGACCCTCGACCCTCATCCCCTCGGCGACCCTTGACCCCCTACCCTAGCTAGTTCCGATCCTCGACTGCTCGGATTCTCTTAACCTTTAAGGTATTTAACAAGATGGCGCCATTCTAGATGTGCAAAAAATGGTCCATATTTTTCCCGATCTCAGGAAAACTATTGCTTCATCATTTGCCGAAAGTAACAAGCGTATAACGGTACAAAGCTCTCCAAAATTGTTTTGGAACGGAGTCCCGGATAGGATAATTCGCTTTTTGGTATGAAGTTCAGGAAGAGCCTTCCGAATATCGCTATTTGGAAGGCCTTTGCTGAAATCCATACCAAAAAGCGAATCATCCTATCCGGGACTCCATTTCAAAACAACTTTGAAGAGTTTCGTAGCGTCATACGCCTGTTACTTCCAGCAAATGATGTAGCCATGGATGAGATCAGGAAAAAAATGGATCAACTTGTGCACATCCATAATGGGGGCATTCTTGTTAAATGGAGACCCTCGACCCTTGGCGATCCTCGACCCTCGACCCCTCGACGACCCTAGACCCTCGACCCTCAACTCTTGACGACCCTCGACCCTCGACGACCCTCGACCCCTCGACGACCCTAGTCCCTCGAC
>NC_041385.1:14080375-14121643 GCF_002162155.2 Triticum dicoccoides
CCTCGACCCCTCGACGACCCTCGACACTCGACCCCTCAACCACCCTCGGCCCTCTACCCTAAATTTCGTCACCCTAGTTCCCGACACCCTCGTTCCCGATAAAAAATAAGAAGAGGAAGAAGAGGAAAAAATATAGGAGAAGAAGAAGAAAAAAAAGAAAAAAAGAGGACAAGAAGAACGAATAGAGGAGAGAAGAAAAAATAGAATTTTTTTTCTATTTTTTCTTCTTTTCCTCTATTCCTTCTTCTTCTCCTCTTTTTTCTTCTTCTTCTTCCTCTTCCTATTTTTTTCTCCTCTTCTTCCTCTCATCTTCTTCTCCTTCTTCTTCTCCTCATGTCAAAGTTATCGGGGAGGGGGTATATCAACAACGACGACATATACATACAAAAAGATGTTATCGGGGAGGGGGTATATCGACCCCCCCTCATGTCGAAGTTATCGGGGAGGGGGTATATTGAAAAAATTACATCATCATATATGATCGAAAAAAAATTCATCATCATCATCATATATATACATCTAACTTTTTTTTCATATATCATCATCATCTAGTACAAAAAATTGACCAAGCAAGTTTTCATATATCATCATATATATCATCATCATCTACTATAGAAAAATTAACCAAGTTTTCATATATATACAAAAACATCTAACAACATCTATATATGTACATATACTACATAAAATTGACCAAGTACGTCTAAAAAACATGTAAAAACATCTAAGAATAGCATATATATGTATATATAACAAATAAAAAGGAAGCAGGGGCAGAGGGGCATGGCACCGGCGCCGGCGCGGCCACCAGCGGGGCAGGGCAGGGGTGCAGGGCGTGGGATAGGGGAGGGGCGCGGGAGCAGGATGGTGCTCACAGGGTGCGGCGGGGCATGGTGGGCGGCGCGTTAGGGCGGGCAGGGGCGTGGGGATCGGCGCGGTCGTCGTGGGAAAGGGCGTCAGCGGCGGCGGCGACGATGTTGAGGAGCCTGACACTGTCGGTGGCAGCGGCGACGACGACGTTGAGCAGCCTGACGGCGTCGGTGGCGGCAGCGATGGCGAGGTGGACCAGAGGAGCAGGGGCGTTGGGCGGCAACGGCGATGAGAAGGAGCAGGGGCGTAGGGCGGAGAATAAGTTATGGATTTTGGAAAAAATCCTAAGTGTTTTCTTATATAGCCCAACCTTTAGTCCCGGTTGGTGCCACCAACCGGGACCAAAGCCCCCCTTTAGTCCTGGTTGGTGCCACCAACCGGGACCAAAGGTCTCTATTCAGCAGCCGAAAGGGCGGGAAACAGAGGCCTTTGGTCTCGGTTGGTAGCACCAACCGGGACTAAAGGGTGGCATTGGTCCCGGTTGGAGCCATGAACCGGTACCAATGCCCCTCTTTAGTTTCGGTTGGTGCCACCAACCGGGACCAAAGGCCTCGTACTGCCCGTGGCCAAAACCTTTAGTCCCACCTCGCTTGTTGAGAGGGACGCGTAGTGGTTTATAAGCCCCACTACCGCACCCCTCTCGAGCTCCTCTCCATTGCAGGCTTACGGGCCTAATCTGACACTGCTATGCCTGTGAGTCTACTGGGCCTTCTGCGGGCCTAAATCCTGGCCCATGGTTGGGTTTCTAGTCATATTCAGGCCGTGGTGGCCCAGTAGGTGGCATTTTTTTCCAGTTTTTTTGTTTTTTGCATTATTTACTTTCTTTTGTTTTTTGCTTCATTTTTTAGTTCTTCTTGCTTTTAGGTAATAAAAATTATAAACTTTCTGTTAGTGCCATTTGTTTTCCAATTTGAATAGTTTAAATTTGAATTTTTCGAAATTCGTGTGAATCACTAGTTTTTGAATAACTTTACTATAAAAATAGATTTTTGAGTGATTCTTTTTCCTGCTATTTAATATTACTATGTTTTATCATTATACTCAAAACCGATTTTGTTATTTTAGTTTCTAACACAAAAATTCTTTATGATAATTCTTTTTGCTATTAAAGTTTCTAACAAAAAAATCTTCATGAAAATTCTTTTTTCTTTTAATGTTTTGAACAGAAAATAATTTGATAATTTTGGTTGCATAAATTTTATATTATTTTAGTTTCAATAATACTAGAGGTTTATAAAAGTTTTTTGAGTTGATTCCTTTTGCTATTAGAGTTTTATAAAAGCTTTTTAGTTGATTCTTTTTGCTATTGAAGGATATTATAGTTTTGTTTTAGTTGATCATAATAGAATATTTTAATTGATTTTTTAGTTCATTCTTTTTGCTATTAGTTCATTATTTGAGCTAAATGACCCTGAAATTGAAAAGCACTACAAATGAACTCTGAAAAGGGTGAAAGTTGGCATGGTATCATCATTTCACCCACATAGCATGTGCTAAAAAGTTGAGAGGGTTACGCCAAAAACTGGATGCACTTCATGTGAGAAATGGACAATCTCTTTCGAAGTATCAGGGTTTCGCACAGAAACTCATCTGTTACAAAGGGATTCCATTTTTTGAACTTATTTTAACTCTAGACTTTTTGTGTATTCAAAATGCACCATTCAAAGCCACATCATCAATTTTCAACCCTCTCTGACTTCATTTGGTATTTTTCATGCATGTAGTGATTTTTTTGAGCTAAACGACCCTTAAATTGAAAAGCACTACAAATGAACTCTGAAAAGGTTGAAAGTTGGCATGGTATCATCAATTCACCCACATAGCATGTGCTAAAAAGTTGAGAGGGTTACGGCAAAAACTGGATGCACTTCATGTACAAAACAGACAATCTCTTTGGAAGTATCAGGGTTTCGAACGAAAACTCATCTGTTACAAAGGGATTTCGTTTGTTCACATGTAACTGCAGTGATATTCTAGATCAATGGCATCATCATAATAGTTGTTGATAGAAAGTCTTCACTTTTTCTTTGCTTGTGTCCTTTGCTTATTGCACCGTAACCATGGATAACTTCATCGTTTAACGGGGTGCTTGGGTCAGCCTTGACTTTGAAGGGAGGGATTTCATGAAACTTTTTATAATCTTCAGACATGTCTGCCTTGCCCTCCAATCCCATGATGTCTCTTTTTCCTGAAAGAACTATGTGGCGCTTTGGCACATCGTATGATGTATCCGCTTCCTTATCTTTTCTTTTTCTTGGTTTGGTAGACATGTCCTTCACATAGAAAACCTGCGGCACATCATTGGCTAGGACGAATGGTTCTTCTGGGTACCCCAGATTGTTTAGATCCACTGTTGTCATTCTGTATTGTGGGTCTACCTGTACCCCGGCTCCTGACAGATTGACCCATTTGCACTTAAACAAAGAGACCTTAATACCATATCCATAGTCAAGTTCCCATATGTCCACTATGTAACCAAAATTGTGTCCTTTCCCCTCTTGGTTGCTGCATCAAAGCGGACAGCACTGTTTTGGTTGGTGCTCTTTTGATCTTGGGCGATCGTGTAAAATGTATTCCCATTTATCTCATACCCTTTGTAAGTCATTATAGTCGAAGATGATTCCCTCGCCAATGAGTACAGGTCATCAGAAACAGTATTGTCACACGTGAGACGTGTTTGGAACCAACTGCTGGAACGCCTGATGTGTTCACATGTAATCCAGTTGTCACACTGGTCCGGGTGTTTGGAGCAAAGAATGTTCTTGTGTGCATCGACATACGGGGTCACCAAGGTAGAATTCTGTAGAACCGTGTAGTGTGCTTGAGACCATGAATGCTCGTCCCTACATATTATTGAGTCCCCTCCTAGTGTGCCTTTTCCACCCAGTCTCCCCTCATACCGCGATTGAGGGAGACCTATCTTCTTAAGGTCAGGAATGAAGTCAACACAAAACCCAATGACATCCTCTGTTTGAGGCCCATGGAGATGTTTCCTTCTGGCCTAGCGCGGTTATGGACATATTTCTTTAGGACTCCCATGAACCTCTCAAAGGGGAACATATTGTGTAGAAATACAGGGCCCAGAACGACAATCTCATCGACTAGATGAACTAGGACGTGCGTCATGATATTGAAGAAGGATGGTGGGAAAACCAGCTCAAAAATGACAAGACATTGCGCCACATCACTACTTAACCTTGGTAGGATTTCTGGACCGATCACCTTCTAAGAGATTGCGTTGAGGAATGAACCTAGCTTCACAATGGCTAATTGAACCTTTCCGGTAGAAGCCCCCTCAATGCAACCGGAAGCAGTTGCGTCATAATGACGTGGCAGTCATGAGACTTTAGGTTATGGAACTTTTTCTCTGCCATATATATTATTCCCTTTATAATCGACGAGTAGCCAGACGGGACCTTCATACTGAGCAGGCATTCAAAGAAGATTTCCTTCTCTTCTTTGGTAAGAGCGTAGCTGGCAGGACCTTCATATTGCTTTGGAGGCATGCCGTCTTTTTCATGTAATTGTTCGATGTCTACTACGCAACCTTCTTCTTGTAGACGTTGTTGGGCCTCCAAGTGCAGAGGTTTGTAGGACAGTAGCAAATTTCCCTCAAGTGGATGACCTAAGGTTTATCAATCTGTGGGAGGCATAGGATGAAGATGGTCTCTCTCAAACAACCCTGCAACCAAATAACAAAGAGTCTCTTGTGTCCCCAACACACCCAATACAATGGTAAATTGTATAGGTGCTCTAGTTCGGCGAAGAGATGGTGATACAAGTGCAATATAGATGGTAGATATAGGTTTTTGTAATCTGAAAATATAAAAACAGCAAAGTAACTAATGATAAAAGTGAGCGTAAACGGTATTGCAATGCTAGGAAACAAGGCCTAGGGTTCATACTTGGATCATACAACTATCCCTCAACATGCAACAAAGAGTCACTCCAAAGTCACTAATAGTGGAGAACAAACGAAGAGATTATTGTAGGGTACGAAACCACCTCAAAGTTATCCTTTCTGATCGATCTATTCAAGAGTCCGTAGTAAAATAACACGAAGCTATTCTTTCCGTTTGATCTATCATAGAGTTCGTACTAGAATAACATCTTAAGACACAAATCAACCAAAACCCTAATGTCACCTAGATACTCCAATGTCACCTCATGTATCCGTGGGCATGATTATAGGATATGCATCACACAATCTCAGATTCAACTATTCAACCAACACAAAGTACTTCAAAGAGTGCCCCAAAGTTTCTACCGGAGCGTCTAGACGGAAACGTGTGCCAACCCCTATGCATAAGTTCATTGAACTCGCAAGTTGATCACCAAAACATACATCAAGTAGATCACGTGAATATCCCATTGTCACCACATATAAGCATGGCAAGACATACATCAAGTGTTTTCAAATCCTTAAAGACTCAATCCGACAAGACAATTTCAAGGGGAAAACTCAATGCATCACAAGAGAGTAGAGGGGGAGAAACATCATAAGATCCAACTATAATAGCAAAGCTCGCAATACATCAAGATCGTATCACCTCATGACACGAGAGAGAGAGATCAAACACATAGCTACCGGTACATACCCTCAGCCCCGAGGGCGAACTACTCCCTCCTCGTCATGGAGAGTGCCGGGATGACGAAAATGGCCACCGGTGAGGGATCCCCCCTCCAGCAGGGTGCCGGAATAGGGTCCCGATTGGTTTTTGGTGGCTATAGAGGCTTGCGGCGGCGGAACTCCCGATCTATTGTGCTCCTCGATGTTTTCGGGGTATATGGATATATATAGGCGAAAGAAGTCGGTCAGGGTAGCCACGAGGGGCCCATGAGGGTGGGGGCACGCCCAGGGGGGTAGGGCGCACCTCCCTGCCTTGTGGCTTCCTCGTGGCTTCCCTGACTTCTACTCCAAGTCTCCTGGATTGCTTCTATTCCAAAAATAACTCTCCCGAAGGTTTGATTCTGTTTGATATTCCTTTTCTTCGAAACACTGAAATAGGAAAAAAATAATATGGACTGGGCCTCTGGTTAGTAGGTTAGTCCCAAAAATAATATAAAAGTGCTTAGTAAAGCTCATAAACATCCAAAACAGGTAATATAATAGCATGGAACAATCAAAAATTATAGATACGTTGTAGACGTATCAATGTTGCACGTCCTCCCATGCCTCCGGTGTATCTTTTGTCTTCCCATACACGCCCAAGAATCACTTCGATTGAAGAGCGGACCTCTAGGTCTTTCCACTAGGGTAGGTCCCAAAATATAGATTTATTCTTCCACATGGGTGCACGTCCCTCAGCGTCATTCGAAATAGATAGTCCGCTTGGACCCTTTCCAAAGATTACTTTTAAATCATTGACTGTAGCAAGTACGTGATCACCGGTAAGCATGGCGGGCTTCTTCCGGTGATCTACCTCGCCTTTGAAATGCTTGCCTTTCTTTCGACATTGATGGTTGGTCGGAAGGAACCGATGATACCCCAAGTACACATTCTTCATGCATTTATCCAAGTATATACTTTCAGTGTCATCTAAACAGTGCGTGCATGCGTGGTATCCCTTGTTTGTCTATCCTGAAAGGTTACTGAGAGAAGGCCAATCATTGATGGTGACAAACAGCAACGCATGCAGGCCATATTCCTCCTGTTTGTGCTCATCCCACGCACGTACATTGTTTCCGATCACAGTTGTAAAAGTTCTTCAACTAATGGCCTTAGGTACAAATCAATGTCGTTGCCGGGTTGCTTAGGGCCTTGGATGAGAACTGGCATCATAATGAACTTTCGCTTCATTCACAGCCAAGGAGGAAGGTTATAGATACATAGAGTCACGGGCCAGGTGCTGTGATTGCTTCTCTGCTCCCCAAAAGGATTAATGCCATCCGCGCTTAAACCCAACCATACGTTCCTTGCATTACCTGTAAACTCCTCCCAGTACTTTCTCTTGATTTTTCTCCACTGCGACCCGTTAGCGGGTGTGCTACATCTTGAGCTTGTGTTGGTTTTCCTTGAAGAGGAAAGGGTGATGCAGCACAGTAGCGTAAGTATTTCCCTCAATTTTTGAGAACCAAGGTATCAATCCAGTAGGAGGCTCCTCACAAGTCCCACGAACCTACACAAACAAACAAAGAACTCGCAACCAACGCGATAAAGGGGTTGTCAATCCCTTCACGGCCACTTGCGAAAGTGAGATCTGATAGAGATAAATATGATAAGATAAATATATTTTTGGTATTTTATAATATCAATGCAGAAAATAAAGATGCAAATAAAAGTAGATTGAAAGCTTATATGATAAAAGATAGACCCAGGGGCCATAGGTTTCACTAGTGGCTTCTCTCAAGATAGCATAAGTATTACGGTGGGTGAACAAATTATTGTCGAGCAATTGATAGAAAAGCGAATAATTATGAGATTATCTAGGCATGATCATGTATATAGGCATCACGTCCGTGACAAGTAGACTGACTCCTTCCTGCATCTACTACTATTACTCCACACATCAACCGCTTTCCAGCATGCATCTAGAGTATTAAGTTCATAAGAACAGAGTAACACATTAAGAAAGATGACATGATGTAGAGGGATAAACTCAAGCAATATGATATAAACCCCATCTTTTTATCCTCGATGGCAACAATACAATACATGCCTTGCAACCCTTTCTGTCACTGGGTAAGGACACCGCAAGATCGAACCCAAAGCTAAGCACTTCTCCCATGGCAAGAAAGATCAATCTAGTAGGCCAAACCAAACTGATAATTGGAAGAGACTTGCAAAGATAAATCAATCATACATAAAAGAATTCAGAGAAGATTCAAATATTTCTCATAGATAAACTTAATCATAAACCCACAATTCATCGGATCTCGACAAACACACCGCAAAAGAGTTTCCATCGAATAGATCTCCACAAGAGAGGGGGAGAACATTGTATTGAGATCCAAAAAGAGAGAAGAAGCCAACTAGCTAATAACTATGGACCCGAAGGTCTGTGGTAAACTAGTCACAACTCATCAGAAGGGCTATGGTGTTGATGTAGAAGCCCTCCATGGTCGATTCCCCCTCCGGCGGAGCACTGGTGAAGGCTCCAAGATGGGATCTCACGGATACAGAAGGTTACGGTGGTGGAAATATTTCTTTGGTGGATCCCTGGATGTTTTTGGGGGTATGTAGGCTTATATAGGAGGAAGAAGTACGTCGGTGGCCGCTCGAGGGGCCTAGGAGACAGGGGGCGCGCCCAGGAGGGGTGGGCGGGCCCTCCTATCTCCTGGCCGCCTCGATTGCTTCGACTTTCACTCCAAGTTCTCCGGATCACGTTCGTTCGAAAAATCATGCTCCCGAAGGTTTCATTCCGTTTGGACTCCGTTTGATATTCCTTTTCTTCGAAATACTGAAATAGGCAAAAAAAAATAGCAATACGGGCTGGGCCCCCGGTTAGTAGGTTAGTCCCAAAAATGATATAAATGTGTAAAATAAAGCCCATAAACATCCAAAACAGGTAATATAATAGCATGGAACAATCAAAAATTATAGATACGTTGGAGACGTATCAGGGTGCTCTCAAGTTCCTGTCTTTTTTAGGGTCCTCTCTGTGCCATCACATCAACTTGGCATGCTCTTTGTTTCTGAACATGCGTTTCAACTGTGGTATTATAGGAGCATACCACATCACCTTGGAAGGAACCCTCTTCCTGGGGCACTCGCCGTCAACATCACCAGGGTCATCTTGTCTGATCTTATACTGCAATGCACCGTATACCGGGCATGCATTCAAATCCTCGTACGCACCATGGTACAGGATGCAGTCATTAGGGCATGCATGCATCTTCTGCACCTCCAATCCTAGAGGGCATACAACCTTCTTTGCTGCATACGTACTGTCGGGCAATTCGTTATCCTTTGGAAGCTTCTTATTCAATATTTTCAGTAGCTTCTCAAATCCTTTATCAGGCACACCATTCTCTGCCTT
This sequence comes from Triticum dicoccoides, assembly GCF_002162155.2. Classification (NCBI taxonomy): domain Eukaryota; kingdom Viridiplantae; phylum Streptophyta; class Magnoliopsida; order Poales; family Poaceae; genus Triticum; species Triticum dicoccoides. Next base: position 14,089,225 of record NC_041385.1, read on the forward strand.
CCACTGCAGCAATTCCAGTACGGCACCGAGCTTTGTGTTGCCATCTTTGCAATTGGGGTACAAACCTTTTTTGTGATCCTCTAACATGCGATCGAACTTCAGCTTCTCCTTTTGACTTTTTCACTATCTCCTTGCATCAACAATGACCCGGCGGAGATCATCATTGGGCACATTGTCTGGTTCCTCTTGATCTTCTATAGCTTCCCTTGTTGTAGCATCACCGTATTAAAGGGGTACATAGTTGTCATCGTCCTCTTCTTCTTCGTTGTCTTCCATCATAACCCCTATTTCTCCATGCTTGGTCCAAACATTATAGTGTGGCATGAAACCCTTATAAAGCAGGTGGGTGTGAAGGGTTTTCGAGTCAGAGTAAGACTTCATATTCCCACATATAGGGCAAGGACAACACATAAAACCATTCTGCTTGTTTGCCTCAGCCACTTCGAGAAAATTATGCACGCCCTTAATGTACTCGAAGGTGTGTCTGTCACCATACATCCATTGCCGGTTCATCTGCGTGCATTATATATAATTAAGTGTGTCAAAAACCATTACAGAACATCATGCATAGATAATTAAGTTACTAAATTAATGAAGTTCATCATCACATTAAAACCAAAGTACATACATAGTTCTCATTGAACAACATATAGCTCTCTAGAGCATCTAATTAATTAAACCATACATTGAAACTATGTAAAACATTTCAATGCAAAAACAAATGCGATCATAATCGCAACCAAGGTAACAATTGATCCAACGGCATAATGATACCAAGCCTCGGTATGAATGGCATATTTTCTAATCTTTCTAATCTTCTAGCGCATTGCATCCATCTTGATCTTGTGATCATCGATGACATCCGCAACATGCAACTCCAATATCATCTTCTCCTCCTCAATTTTTTTTATTTTTTCCTTCAAGAAATTGTTTTCTTCTTCAACTAAATTTAACCTCTCGACAATAGGGTCGGTTGGAATTTCCGATTCACATACCTCCTAGATATATAAAATCTATGTCACGTTGGTCGGCATAATTGTCATAAACAATAAATGAAGCAAATAGTTATAAAAGATAATATATACCACATCTGAATCATAGACAGGACGAAGGCCGACGGGGGCAGATACCAAAACCATCGCACTATATAATAAGAAGCAATAATAAAAGTAAGAAAATTATAAAAGTATCTATCTAAACATACAAGTAAGAATTTTTTTTCCTTTCAGAAAGAAGATAAGAACAAGATGCTCACCACGATGGTGCCGGCGACGAGATCGGCGCGGGCAATCGACGGTGGTGAAGACGGGTACGGGACATGACGGATCGCTAAACCTAGACAAATATTGAGGAAAATGGAGCTTGGAGGTCGAGCTTGGGTAGTGTGGCTCAGGCATTCCATCGAACACCTCATGTGCATAGGAGGTGAGCTAGAGCACCACAAAGCCCTCCCCTCGCCAGCCAGAAAAAAATAGAGCAGTGTGGAGTGCTCTGCTTGCCGGCAAGGGGGTATATATTGGCACATCATTGGTCCCAGTTCGTGGCTTGAACCGGGAATATTAGGAGGTATCCGGATAGCCGAACTATCATCACGGCCGGACTCCAAGACTATGAAGATACAAGATTGAAGACTTTGTCCCGTGTCCGGATGGGACTTTCCTTGGCGTGGAAGGCAAGCTTGGCGATACGGATATGTAGATCTCCTACCATTGTAACCGACTCTGTGTAACCCTAACCTATCTGGTGTCTATATAAACCGGAGGGTTTTAGTTCGTAGGACAGAACAACAATCATACCATAGGCTAGCTTCTAGGGTTTCGCCTCCTTGATCTCGTGGTAGATCTACTCTTGTACTACCCATATCATCAATATTAATCAAGCAGGAGTAGGGTATTACCTTCGTCGAGAGGGCCCGAACCTGGGTAAAAACATCGTGTCCCTTGTCTCCTGTTACCATCCGCCTAGACGCACAGTTCGGGACCCCCTACCCGAGATCCGCCGGTTTTGACACCGATATTGGTGCTTTCATTGAGAGTTCCTCTGTGTCGTCACTGATAGGCCCGATGGCTCATTTGATCATCAACAACGACGCAGTCCAGGGTGAGACCTTTCTCCCCGGACAGATCTTCGTATTCGGCGGCTTTGCACTGTGGGCCAATTTGCTTGGCCATCTGGAGCAGATCAAAAGCTACGCCCCTGGCCATCAGGTCAGATTTGGAAGTTTGAACTATACGGCCGATATCCGCAGAGACTTGATCTTCGACGGATTCGAGCCGCAGCCAAGCGTGCCGCACTGTCTCGATGGGCATGATCTAGCTCTGCAGCCGAACAGTGCCCTGGAGGCCGCACCAGCATCTTCTCCGACCCTTAATCCGAAGCCGGATTCCCCGATCGAGGACGAGTGGTTGGACACCGCCTCGGGAGCTACAATCTCTACGGCGATTGAGCCGAACTCTATCCCTGTTCTTTGCGAAGACCTTGACTCCAGGGTGCCGGACTCCTCTCCGGACTCCGAACCCTCCGCGCCCTTGCCAATCGAATCCGATTGGGCGCCGGTTATGGAGTTCACTGCCACGGACATCTTTCAGCACTCGCCCTTTGGCAACATCCTAAATTCACTAAAGTCTCTCTCTTTATCCGGAGAGCCATGGCCGGACTACGGTCAGGAAGGTTGGGATGCGGACGACGAAGAAATTCAATGCCCACCCACCACCCACTTCGTAGCCACCGTCGAAAGCTTACACGACGTGCTCGATTTCGACTCCGAAGACATCGACGGTATGGACGATGATGTAGGAGACAACAATGAACCAGCACCTGTAGGATGCTGGACAACCACCTCATCTCATGATGTATACATGGTGGATACACCTAAAGGAAATGAAGACGAGGAACAACGGGACGCTATGAAGGATAAATCCCTCGAAAAGCAGTCAAAACGGCAACGTAGATGCCGGACCAAGTCCCGCCTCAACAGAGACCCAACCATAGAGCAGGGTGAACCAGTGGATGACGAACATGCTATCGAGCAATCGTCCAAACAAGACAACTTAGATAAACAACCCATCCCCGGGGAAGATAACAGTCCGGACGATCTCACGCCGGACAAATCGTTGGAGCAAGATAACCTCCAGAAAAGGCTCGTCGCCACTGCGTGTAGCCTGAAAAAGCAGAAGCGAAACCTCAAAACAGAGGAAGATGCACTCAGGATCAGATGGAGCAAAGTATTCAACACCGCAGACAAATACGGCGACAGTCGCCGAACAAAGAGCTACCCAAAAATAAAGCTACTGCCCGAATTTGACGAGGAGGCCTTAGATCCCCCACAATCAAAGAATAAAAAGGCCACCCGGTCGGATGGACGGCCCCACGGCAAAAAGAGAGCGGCAAATGGCGCCGCACACAAGCTGGTATACGATCCGCACATGGATTCACAGCAAAAGGATGGCCCAGTTAGGTCCATTTATGGGCCAAGAAAGCAAGCTCTTCAAAGCAATGCAACAGGCCAAAATTCCGAACATCACGGCACACCCAAATATAGGGGCACCGCACATCCCCTATGTTTCACCGACGAGGTGTTGGATCATGAATTTCCAGCGGGATTCAAACCCGTAAGCATAGAGGCATACGACGGTACAACAGACCCTGGAGTCTGGATTGAGGATTACATCCTCCACATACACATGGCTAGAGGAGATGATCTCCACGCCATAAAATACTTACCCCTCAAACTCAAAGGGCCAGCTCGACATTGGCTTAAAAGCCTCCCAGAAAATACCATTGGAAGCTGGGAAGACCTCGAGGACGCGTTTCGGGCAAATTTTCAGGGGACATATGTCCGCCCTCCGGATGCAGACGATTTAAGTCACATAACTCAACAGCCCGGAGAGTCAGCCCAAAAATTCTGGAACAGGTTCCTTACTAAAAAGAACCAAATAGTCAACTGTCCGGACGCCGAAGCCTTAGCAGCTTTCAAACACAATGTCCGAGACGAATGGCTCGCCAGACACCTCGGCCAAGAAAAGCCGAGAACCATGGCCGCATTAACAAGCCTCATGACCCGCTTTTGCGTGGGAGAGGATAGCTGGCTAGCAAGATGCAGCACCGGTAACCCAACTACATCCGAAGTCAGGGATGGAAACGAGAAACCACGGCGCAACAAGGACCAGCGCCGGATTAAAAGAAACGGTCCAAAGAGCGAGGCAGTCAATGCCGGATTCAAAAGCTCACGGTAGAACAACAAAAAACTGCCCCTCAAGGACAATAGCGATGAGCTATCCAACTCCCACAAAATCTTGGACAAGATATGTCAAATCCACAGTACTCCTGGGAGGCCTGCAAACCATACCCACATAAATTGTTGGGTCTTCAAACAGTCTGGCAGACTCAACGCCAAACACAAGGGGCTTGACACACCAAGCGAAGATGATGATGAGCACCACAAGCAGAGCCCCGAAAAACAAAGGAATTTCCCACACGAGGTTAAAACAGTAAACTCAATTCACGTGATCAAAGGGAAAAACAGAGCGGCGCCCACTAAAATGCGCGCCGCACACTGGTTGTCAAAACCAATCACCTTCGACCATCAGGACTATTCCGAAAGTATCCAGAACGCAGGATGGACTGCCTTGATATTGGATCCTATAATCAACGGATTCCAATTTACACAAGTCCTCATGGATGGCGGCAGTGACATAAACCTGATATATCAGGACACAATCCGCAGGATGGGGATAAACCCAACCAAAATTTGCCGTAGCAACACCTCCTTTAAAGGAGCAATGCCAGGCCCATATGCCCATTGTATGGGCTCCATACTGCTAGAAGTTGTGTTTGGTTCATCCGACAACTTCCGCCGCGAAAGGTTAATCTTCCGTGTCGCCCCGTTCAAAAGTAGCCATCAAGCACTATTGGGACGCGAAGCTTTCGCCCGCTTTAACGCAATACCGCATTATTCATCTCTCACACTTAAAATGCCCGGTCCACGCGGCATCATCTCATTAAAAGGGAGTATTAAGTGTTACTTGAGCACGGAGGAACGTGAGACTGCCTTGACAGCCCCACACCTATCCGGCACCACTAGTCAAAGAACCTGAATTGGTCATTCAAACCCCAGACACGGCTAGACGAGTCCGGCGCCTACTAGCGACATACCCCCATACAAGGGGCTGCATGCATGTATCACAAGAGACAATAAAGCTCAATCTTATCCAATTCTTCGACTCGTACTCTGTTTATTTAATATAAAGTACATCTTTCCCACGATATTTTTTTTATTTTTAAACTAAGTTCCTCTCTTCTATAGATGAACAACGTGCTACACCCGTCCAGGATACGGCACAACGGAGACACAGGCGCAGACATGCTGTAGGGACCGGTTGCTAGGATTCTTTTCAGATTAAGACCCTGCGTAAACCTTTTTTACTGTCTCTTGTTGATATACATCCCCCGGTTTCTTGCTATAACCGAGGAGGAGGCTGGCATTTTGGCATTGGCTGCACCAGAATTTTTGCACATACCTGGACACCAGGGGCTTAGGGCGTTATTCTGCCCGTTTTTATAAAGACCGAATACCTTAGGGAGTGTTCGGCGTCTCGAGTTTGGCCTTATATGCATCAGCTCCAAATCATGTCTTTGGTCAAATGTTGGGTTTGCCCAGCTCCTGTGTTTTGCTGCCATACGTTCCGTTTTATCGGCTAACGCGGCACCAGGAGAACTACTGCGATTGTGCCCCGGTTTGGCCGGGCGAGCACCTCAATAGAGAAAGCCGAAAACTGACTGTCATGATATAGCGAGAGACTGGTCAACCACTCTATGACTCACTGGAATGTTTAGGATTCCTCCGCATTGACGAAGGACCGGTTTTCGGTCAGGCACATACGCACCCTGAATTCGGGAGAGTGCGGTGCCCCCAGGGGCTATATAGTAGCCCCACCCTCGAACTCCCATGGCTAAGTGAAAGTGATAAAGCATTATAGTCCGGTTGCCTAGTTTGCTACGCTATCACCTCCTTAATAGGACCAAGACATTGGATTAAGTGTGACAAAGCGCTTTCTTTGCAAACACCCCCGCACTATGTGCGTGGGGGCTGAATCCAAGGACTGCCATCTTTCAGGTTATATATACATATACATAAACGGCCGCACAAGGAGTAGTTTACTACTTGAACACACAAGTATAAAAAGCTCTTATATTATATTGAAACATTGTTTTCACAAATCATACATGTCATTTAAACATAACATCCTTCGAGCACTGCGCCTCTATTAAACGAGCGCCCTGCAGGACTTCTTCAAAGTAGTGCTCGGCAGGTACTCGGCTTCTGTCCGAATCTTGGGATGCAACGTCGGTGGCCTTCATCTTTGCCCAGTATGTCTTGACACGGGCCAGAGCCATCCGCGCTCCCTCAATACAAGCCGACCGCCTCATTGCGTCGATACGTGGTACCGCACCAACGAACTGCTGCACTAAACCAAAATAACTCTTCGGCTGGGGTCCTCCCGGCCACAAATGAGTCATGACATGCTTCATGGCAAGTCCGGATAGTCGGTTCAGCTCGGCCCATTCGGCCAATCGATCGGTTAACGGAAGAAGATGCTCCAGACTATGGAATTGCGACCAATATAGCTCTTCCCTTATGTGCCCCTTCTGGCCCCGGAAGTGCTCAACTGCGTCTGCAGCGCTCGCCGCCAAGTCCATATAAGCATCCTCCGAACTCCACAACTTGTCAAATTGAGCATACTTTGGATCCGTATATTTCCTTCGCAACAAAAACGGTTTTCCAGCCGCAATAGCCCCGGCTTGACTCAGCTCCTCCTTGGCAGCTCTCAAAGCGGAACGGACATCCTTGGATTCGGCGGTGGCCTTTTTCAGGCCCTCTTGCTCCACTTGACGTTCTTTTTCAAGAACCTCGCAGTGGTCGGTAATATTCTTTAACTTTCTGGCCATATCGGCCATTTCCTCCCTGCTTCGGCAGTGAGCAGCCCGTTCGGCTTTTAGCTCTTCGGTCGCCCTTAAAGCGGCCGCACTACTACTTCTGGCTTGCTCTTTCGCTCGGGTGAGTTCCGCCGAAGCTCCTCCACAGCAGCGGCACCATCTGCATTAAGCATACAAACAGTAAGACATGGGCGTCAAGCTCCCTTACCAGGTGTCCGCATAGAAGTCGCATACCTTGTGACTCGTCGAACCGTTTATTGACCAGCGCGATGTCCGCATCCGCCTCGTCAAGCTGCCGCTTTAGTTCGGCATATTCATCAGTCCGGCTGGCCACCGGACGCCCCGCCACCTGTTTAGGAGCGGTGATATGTTATAACTAAGATTTTGATCCACGGCACGCTGTCAATTTTGACAACATACCGAGTCTCAGGGGCTACTATCTATACAGGGCGCATTTTATATGCATAACTGTCAGAAGGTACATCATTTTTTGCGTACCTCGAACCCCGTCAGTAAGCTTCTGATGGCTTCATGCAATCCGCTCTCCGCGGATGCAATTCTTTCAATCACCGTACCCATTAGAACACGGTGATCTTCTGAGATAGCCACTCGCCCAAGCAGATCCTTCAGCTCCTCCAACCGCACACCCCTTGGCACTGGACCTTCTGGCCCCGCCGGACTTGGGGGAACCCTCCGCGACGACACCTCAGGGTCGTCCGCCTCGCAGGAGGGTGCGACAGGTGGAGGCGTTTCGCTCTCCATCATCTCCGGAAGAAGACCCCCCGAAGACGAGCTCTGCTGAGAAGGGCTGAGATCTGAACTACAAGGTACAATTTCGGTTATCTTCAGAAATAAATACAGGGATGTTCGTTATTTACAAGACCCCTAATTTTCACTTATGGCTCGCTGGAGGGCTGATCCCCTTGGGGAAATAGTGCGGCTGGGCTACTCCCCAGCGCCGGACTCTCCGACGAAGATTTCTTCCCCCTCTTCGAGGCCTTGACCTCCAGATCTTCCGAAGCGGTCCTCTTCTCTCCTTGGAGGGTGGGATTTTTGATCCCTCCCTCCTCAAAGACCTCCTTCGTGGAGGCAGTTGCCTCCCCGCTCCCCTCGCCTTCTTTAAAAGGCGCGGCCTGCAACATCTTAGCCAGCATGGGGTCCGGCGTGTTCTCTGGGAGGGGAGCCGGACACCTTATTAACTTTTCTTTGGCTATCCACTCCTGTTCAAAAAACGGCTCCTTTGAAGGGCATGTATATATGATAAATGAATGGACAGCTTGTCCGGTTACAGGACTACTTACTTGAGTATCTAGGAGATTGCAGCTTAGTCCTGCGTCCTCAATCAGGTCCGGACACTTCTCTTGTGATCCGAAGAACAGTTTATACATCTCCACGGGCGTCGTGCCCATAAAATTTTGGAGAGCTCGCGGTCCCTCCGGATTAAATTCCCACAAGCGAAGGGGGCGACATTTGCAGGGCTGAAGGCACCGGATCAACATAACCTGTGCCACTGCAACTAGATTGATCTCTCTTTCTTGGAGGTCTCGAATACGGCCCTGCAGCAAAGGAACGTCTTTGGATGGCCCCCAGTCGAGTCCCTTGTTGACCCATGATGCCAGCCGCTGTGGTGGACCTGAGCGAAAGGCGGGAAGCGCCGCCCATTTGGTGCCCCTAGGAGCGGTAATATAAAACCACTCCTGTTGCCACAAACCAAGCTCCTTTTGAAAAGAGCCTTCGAGCCACGGAGCATCAGCACATTTGCTTATGACCGCCCATCCGCACTCTGCTTGCTGCCCCTCGATCGTCTTTGGCTCCACCTTGAAGGTCTTGAGCCACAACCCAAAGTGAGGGGTAATATGGAGGAAGGCCTCACATATGACAATGAATGACGAGATATGGAGGATGGACTCCGGATTCAAGTCATGGAAATCAAGGACATAATAAAACATGAGCCCCCGCACAAAGGGATCCGTCGGGAAACCTAAACCCCGAAGGAAGTGGGACACGAACACCACGTTCTCGCCGGGCTCAGGAGTGGGAATGACCTGCCCTAGAGCAGGCAGCCTATGCGAGATCTCGCCGGTTAGATACCCGGCGTCTCGCAGCTTTAGCACATCTTCCTCTGTGACAGAGGAAGGCATACCACGTTCTCGGCTCCTTTGAAGGGCATGTATATATGATAAATGAATGGACAGCTTGTCTGGTTACAGGACTACTTACTTGAGTATCTAGGCGATTGCAGCTTAGTCCTGCATCCTCAATCAGGTCCGGACATTTCTCTTGTGATCCGAAGAACAGTTATACATCTCCACGGGCGTCGTGCCCATAAAATTTTGGAGAGCTCGCGGTCCCTCCGGATTAAATTCCCACAGGCGAAGGGGGCGACTTTTGCAAGGCTGAAGTCGCCGGATCAACATAACCTGTGCCACTGCAACTAGATTGATCTCTCTTTCTTGGAGGTCTCGAATACGGCCCTGCAGCAAAGGAACGTCTTTGGATGGCCCCCAGTCAAGTCCCTTGTTGACCCATGACGCCAGCCGCTGTGGTGGACCTGAGCGAAAGGCGGGAAGCGCCGCCCATTTGGTGCCCCTAGGAGCGGTAATATAAAACCACTCCTGTTGCCACAAACCAAGCTCCTTTTGAAAAGAGCCTTCGAGCCACGGAGCATCAGCACATTTGCTTATGACCGCCCCTCCGCACTCTGCTTGCTGCCCCTCGATCGTCTTTGGCTCCACCTTGAAGGTCTTGAGCCACAACCCAAAGTGAGGGGTAATATGGAGGAAGGCCTCACATATGACAATGAATGACGAGATATGGAGGATGGACTCCGGATTCAAGTCATGGAAATCAAGCCCATAATAAAACATGAGCCCCCGCACAAAGGGATCCGTCGGGAAGCCTAAACCCCGAAGGAAGTGGGACACGAACACCACGTTCTCGCCGGGCTCAGGAGTGGGAATGACCTGCCCTGGAGCAGGCAGCCTATGCGAGATCTCGCCGGTTAGATACCTGGCGTCTCGCAGCTTTAGCACATCTTCCTCTATGACAGAGGAAGGCATCCATCGGCCGTGCTGGTCGGTGTTGGTGTCAAAACCGGCCGATCTTGGGTAGGGGGTCCCAAACTGTGCGTCTAGGAGGATGGTAACAGGAGACAAGGGACACGATGTTTTACCCAGGTTCGGGCCCTCTTGATGGAGGTAAAACCCTACGTCCTGCTTGATTGATATTGATATTGTGGATGTTTACAAGAGTGGATCTACCACGAGATCAAGGAGGCTAAACCCTAGAAGCTAGCCTATGGTATGATTGTAATGGTTGTTGTTGTTGTTGTTGTTGTTGTTGTGTCCTACGGACTAGAGCCATCTGGTTTATATAGACACCGGAGAGGGCTAGGGTTACATAGAGTCGGTTACAATGGTAGGAGATCTACGTATCTGTATCGCCAAGCTTGCCTTCCACGCCAAGGAAAGTCCCATCCGGACACGGGACGAAGTCTTCAATCTTGTATCTTCATAGTCTTGGAGTCCGGTCGATGATGATAGTCCGGCCGATGATAGTTCGGCTGATGATGGTAGTCCGGCTATCCGGACACCCCCTAATCTAGGACTCCCTCAGTAGCCCCTGAACCAGGCTTCAATGACGATAAGAGTTTGGAGCGGAGCGAGAAAAGAAGGAGGCGCGGGTGGCGGTGGTTCAGCAAGAGCTTCAGGCTCTCATGGAAAAGCATGAGAGTTTGGAGCGTGACTCAAAGACTCGAGAGTCCGAGCTTGCCTCGGCTCTCGAAAGTGCCAAGACTGCCAAGGCCGATGCCCATAAGTCCCTTCAGGAGATTGAGTTGGTGAGGAAGATAGCGGTGGGTAAGGCATTTTTCATGCAAAGCAAGCATGTGAATGTAAATTACGTGTTACATACCCGAATTCTGAGCTCTCCAGGGGCGTTTGCAGATCTGCCTCGCAGCGTGCCTGATGCCGCCGCATTCTACCGAGCCGAGGAGGGGAGCTCAACGGAGAAGGTCTTCTGGTCTCAGTATGCTGAGGCCGGCCATCCGGTGCCCCCAAGCGACCAGCTAAAGCAGCTGGTCGAGCTCCACAAGGTGGCTGAGCAGGCCATGAAGGGCCTCATAGTCCGGCTGTGGCCTGGAGAGGCCATGCCTGGGAGCTACTTCGGTCTCGTGCGACGGTTGGTGGATGCGTGCCCCTGGGTGGAGGTTATCAAGCGCTCCGCCCGTATTGAAGGTGCTCGTCGGGCCCTTGCCCGCGCAAAGGTGCATTGGGGCAAGCTGGATGCGGAGAAGCTAATCACTGACGCGCCACCAGCGGGCAAGGAATATCGTACGCCCGAGATGTACTATAAGACTGTCCTGAAGGGTGCCCGCAAAATTGCGGATGAGTGCCCCAGGGATGTAATTATTGAGTAAATTCGCAATGTGTTATCCTGTGCGCTGAAAACTTTGTTCATATGCGCTAAGCAACGCTTGTTAATTTAAAATATTACCTTCTGTGCGGCCGTTTATTAAATCTGAGAGATGGCAAGTCGTCGGCTTCAGCCCCCATGCCACGAGTGCTGGGGTGTTCGGGATAAACTTGAGCACTCTTGTTCCCATTTTTGGGTCCATCTAGGGAGGCGCTCAACACAACGAACAAGGCAACCGGACTTATAGTGCTTGAACACTCTCACTTAGCCATAGAATTCTATAATTTTAAATTTCGGCGAAGCCCCTAGTATTCGGAAGACCGAATTCAGGGCGCTATCCACGCCTTCGTCGGACATTATCCAGAACTTCGCTCTCGCCTTATCATGGCAGTCAGTTTTAGCTTTCTCCACTGAGGCGTTAACCCGGCTCAACCGGGGCGCAATCGCAGTGGTTTTCCCAGTGCTACCTTAGCCGATAGAACGGAACGTAAGGTGCCAAACATGGGAGCCGGGCAAACCCAGCTATTGACCCAAGACATGATTCGGAGCCGATTCATATAATGCTATAAGTTCGGGGTGCCGCACTTGTGAAAGTGTGCGGTCTTTATCACACCATAATGCGGGGAACATAAGCCCCTGGTGTATTTGGCCGTACCAAACTGTACGGATGCAACATGTCGTAAATGAACATATATATATAAGGTAATGCAATTATGGGCAAAAAGTGCTGCATTTTATTCGAGAAGATATGCTATGAGTGCGGAATGATACAAATAGTGCAGAAAGCAAGGGATTGGACGAATTAAAGGCGTCTCCCTCCAGGGGTAGGCCGCGGAATGGTGTATTTAACAAATTTAATGCTCGTAATGGAGACCACCTGAGTGTTCGTCGCGGCCTTTGTCCCTCCCTGGCTGTTGCATCATGAGTTCGGCAGGTTCGCCGCCGGACAGAGTTCTGTATAAAAAAGAGAGAAATAAAAGATAAAAAGAGCGACACACTTGGGAGCCCCTGGTGTGGTCGAACCGCACTCTGGGTCTGTTGTGGTTGTGCCTCTCCCCCTATGCACATGGTATCTCCAGGGCATAATTATGTACGCGGAGAGCTTGTCTTACAATTGTGCGAGGGCTGGGGTTGAGGCCGCATTGCTACGCGTGCTCGGAACGTGCCAGGTGGTCTTGGTTGATGTTGCTCCGGGCGCGTTTCGCCGTGTCCGGTCGTTTAACGGCCGGACTCGAAAATTGCCTTAAAAGGCTGCTCTGTACTTCTGCCGCGAGAGCCGCTGTATGTTCCTCCGTTCGGAGGGAGCGTTCCGTGTTTCCATTGACCGTGATGACTCCACGAGGGCCTGGCATCTTGAGCTTAAGGTATGCATAATGCGGCACCTCGTTGAATTTTGCGAACGCGGTTCGTCCGAGCAGAGCGTGATAGCCACTGCGGAACGGGACTATGTCGAAGATTAACTCCTCGCTTCGGAAATTATCCGGGGATCCGAAGACCACTTCCAGTGTGACTGAGCCTGTACAACTGGCCTCGACACCTGGTATGACGCCTTTGAAGGTTGTCTTTGTAGGTTTAATCCTTGAAGGGTCTATGCCCATCGTGCGCACTGTATCCTGATAAAGCAGGTTCAGGCTACTGCCGCCGTCCATCAGGACTCTCGTGAGGTGAAATCCATCGACGATTGGGTCTAAAACCAATGCGGTGAATCCGCCATGGCGGATACTGGTCGGATGGTCTCTTCGATCGAAAGTGATCGGGCAAGAGGACCATGGGTTGAATTTTGGGGCGACTGGCTCCATCGCGTATACGTCCCTTAGTGCACGCTTCCGCTCCCTCTTGGGTATATGGGTTGCGTATATCATGTTTACCGTCCGAACTTGAGGGGGGAATCCCTTTTGTCCTCTGTTGTTCGGCGGCCGGGTCTCTTCCTCGTCATCGCTGTGTAGCCCCTTGTCATTGTATTCGGCGATTAATTTTCCTGCCTGCTTGAATACCCAACAATCTCTGTTGGTGTGGTTAGCTGGCTTTTCGGGGGCTCCATGTATTTGACAGGAGCGGTTGAGTATTCGGTCCAAATTGGACGGGCCCGGAGTGGTTCTTTTGAATGGCTTCTTCCGTTGACCGGGCTTGGAGCCTCGGAATCCGGCGTTGACTGCCGTATCCTCATTGCTGTCGCCGTTAATGCGGCGTTTGTTTTTGTTTCGACGCGACCTGCCATTGCGGTCCTTGGTATCCGGACTGCCAGCGTTTTTGCTGAGGTTGTTGCTGCGAGCTAGCCAGCTATCCTCTCCCGCACAAAAGCAGGTCATGAGTGATGTGAGGGCTGCCATGGATTTCGGCTTTTCCTGTCCTAGGTGCCGGGCCAGCCACTCGTCGCGGATGTTATGTTTGAAGGCAACGAGGGCCTCTGTATCCGGACAGTCGACAATTTGATTTTTCCTTGTTAAGAACAGTGTCCAGAATTGCCTGAGCGATTCGTCTGGCTGCTGGATTATGTGTCTTAGGTCATCTGCGTCCGGTGGTCGCACATACGTGCCCTGGAAGTTGTCGAGGAATGCGGCTTCCAGGTCTTCCCAGCATTCAATTGACTCTGCGGGCAGGCTGTTAAGCCAATGCCGAGCTGGTCCTTTAAGCTTGAGCGGGAGATATTTGATGGCGTGAAGATCGTCGCCGCGGGCCATATGTATATGAAGGAGATAATCCTCAATCCAAACCACGGGGTCTGTTGTGCCATCGTAGGATTCGATATTAACGGGTTTAAACCCTTCAGGGATTTGATGATCCATTACTTCGTCAGTGAAGCATAGTGGGTGTGCGGCGCCTCTGTATTGAGCAATATCACGACGTAGCTCGAGAGAGCGTTGTCTGCTGTGTTTGGCCCGGCCGGAGTAGTTGTATCTGGCGCGACGGTATTCGTCGTGGGTCTTGGGGCGCCCACGTGATCCATAGATAGATCTGGATTGTCTTACCTTGTCCTCCAATATATCCCGCAAGTCCGGTGCGTTCCCCCGTGGCTTCATGCTTTTTGAGCGATGCCGGGGTACGGTTTTGGTGGAGGGCTTGCATGCCTCTCTGTCGCGGCCACGAGGTGGTCGGTCTACCGTATTGTGCGCTGGTGATGCAGGTTTGTACGCTTCCTCCTCTAGTCGGGGGAGCAACTTGCGTTTTGGGTAACTTTTGGAGGGGCGTTCGAGTTCATACTCTTCGGCGCGAGGACCTCGGTCCATCTGTCGGCCAGTAGGTCTTGATCAGCTTGAAGCTGTTGCTGCTTTTTCTTTCGGCTGTTTGCCGTGGCCATTAGCCTGCGTCTGAAACGCTCTTGTCCGACGGGATCCTCAGGCACGACGAATTCGTCGTCTTCGAGGCTTGCCTCGTCTCCGGAGGGAGGTAAGTAATTATCATCGTCAACCTCTTCGTCTGCCGCCCTCTCGTGAGGGCTTGCTTCTGCCTCCTCCTGTGCTGGATCGTGCTGGAGGGGGTTGTCTTCGGCACTTTCTAGGGTGTTATTATCTCCTGTGCCGGAATCTCTACTCTTGCTGTGGCGGGATTTAGAGCGGCGCCGCTGATGTCGGCGCTTGGGCTGTCTCTTTAAGGAATCGGCCTCCATTGCTTCTTCGCCGTCCCCATCTTTTGGGGTGTCCACCATATATATGTCGTATGACGAGGTGGTCTTCCAGTGTCCTGTAGGTATTGGTTCTTGATATTCTCCGGCATCGTCGTCCATACCGTCGATGTCTTCGGAGTCGTAGTCGAGTACGTCAGTTAGATCGTCGACAATGGCTACGAAGTGGGTGGTGGGTGGGCTCTGAATTTCTTCGTCGTCCGTGTCCCAACCATCCTGGCCGTAGTTCGTCCAGGGCTCTCCGGATAGCAAGAGATGCTTCAGCGAATTTAAGATATCGCCGAAGGGTGAGTGCTGAAAGATGTCCGCAGTGGTGAATTCCATGATCGGCGCCCAGTCGAATTCGACCGGCAGGGGCGCAGGAGGTTCGGAGTCCGGCAGAGAGTCCGGCACCTCGGAGTCATGAGCTTTATGCGGGACAAGGTAAGTGTTCGGCTCCATCGCCGTAGAAGTTGCAGCTCCCGAGGCAGTGTCCAGCCATCCGTCCTCGATCTGAGCGATCGGCTCCGGACTATGGGTCGGAGCGGATTCATGTGCGTCCTCCAAGGTGCTGTCCGGCGGCAGAGTTAGGTCGTGCCCATCGTGACAGCGCGGCACGCTCGGCAGTGGCTCAGATCCATCGAAGATTAAGTCCCCGCGAATATCGGCCGTGAAGTTTAGGCTTCCAAACTGACCTGACGGCCAGGGGCGTAGCTTTCGATCTGATCCAGATGGCCAAGTGAGTTGGCCCGCAGTGCGAAGCCGCCACATACGAAGATCTATCCGGGGAGAAAAGTCTCACCCAGGACTGCGCATTGTCGATTGAAGAGGCCATCAAGCCTATCGGTGACGACACAGAGGAACTCTCAATGAAAGCACCAATGTCGGTGTCAAAACCGGCGGATCTCGGGTAGGGGGTCCCGAACTGTGCGTCTAGGCGGATGGTAACAGGAGACAAGGGACACGATGTTTTACCCAGGTTTGGGCCCTCTTGATGGAGGTAAAAACCTACGTCCTGCTTGATTGATATTGATATTATGGATGTTTACAAGAGTGGATCTACCACGAGATCAAGGAGGCTAAACCCTAGAAGCTAGCCTATGGTATGATTGTAATGGTTGTTGTTGTTGTTGTTGTTGTTGTTGTGTCCTACGGACTAGAGCCATCCGGTTTATATAGACACCGGAGAGGGCTAGGGTTACATAGAGTCGGTTACAATGGTAGGAGATCTACGTATCCGTATCGCCAAGCTTGCCTTACACGCCAAGGAAAGTCCCATCCGGACACGGGACGAAGTCTTCAATCTTGTATCTTCATAGTCTTGGAGTCCGGTCGATGATGATAGTCCGGCCGATGATAGTTCGGCTGATGATGGTAGTCCGGCTATCCGGACACCCCCTAATCCAGGACTCCCTCAGTCGGAACCAGACATTGTCGAGGGTCCGAAGTGCCGGAATTTGAAGCTTTGGGTGTTGGAACTCGAAGCGCGAGGCGAACTCGACGGAGGGTGTAAATAGAAGAGGGCCTTGGTCTCATTATAAAGAGGTTGAATACCAAGATCCCACCCCGTGGTCGATTAGGACTCGCCTTTGGTAGGGGAGGCGTGCCAGCGGGCACGGTTGGGTTACCCACGTCCGTGTTGATGAGAATCCCGGAATAAGGGGGCACGATCTATGCTTTGATAAGACGTGCTAAGGAAACCGCCTCGCTAAACGCGCTGAGGTGGAGATAAAGGCCTGGCCGTGGTGTGATGCCACGCCGCGGAATACGTCAGCAGACCTGTGCAAAAGTTATTCTCTCTACGGTGGTATGTGGAACTTGTTTTGCAGAGCCGGACACTATCCTGGTGTTCAAAACCTTCTATGAAGTATTCGAAGGAGGAACCCGCCTTGCAATCCCGAAGACAATATGCGCGCCGGACTTGTCGTCATTGAAGCCTGGTTCAGGGGCTACTGAGGGAGTCCCAGATTAGGGGGTGTCCGGATAGCCGAACTATCATCACTCCAAGACTATGAAGATACAAGATTGACACCGACAACACCCTTTGGTCTCGGTTCAAGCCACCAACCGGGACCAATGGTGGTGGGCCAGGAGCTAGGCCCATTGGTCCCGGTTCATTCCACCAACCGGGACCAAAGGGGCCAGACGAACCGGGACAAATGCCCCCACGAGGCCCGGCAGGCCCCTGGCCTCACGAACCGGGACCAATGCCCCCATGGGTCCCGGTTCGTGACTGAACCGGGACTAATGGGCTTATCTGGCCTGAACCAAAGCCTAGTTTTCTACTAGTGATTAGTTCATCACAGAATATATATCATATCATCACATATACGTGATGATACTTAACTACTAGGTACAATGCATAAAATTGAAAACAAACAATACTAAAACTAATAATCTCTCCTCGGGCCAGTATTCCGGCAGCCCCTCGCCAGCATCTCCCTGGTGTGCAACGTCTTCCCAGAGCGGAGGCAGTACTCCGCCTCCTCCACCTCGCAACGCTTGATGTGTCGATCTGCCTCTTGCAGGCGGACGCGCGCGAACGATCTTGCAATTTCGTCTGGCACCCACCGGAGCTCCTCATCGGTGGCACGCTGGAGCTTATCGGCCCAGCTCCACGCAGCGACGAGGCGCCTAGCGCCTCTGGCCTTCCTAGTGAAGTAGATGTCTTCGTACACCTCCTCCGCACGACGATGAGCTCGCCCCCAAAGCTCCGCCACCTCCTTTTTCCAGGCGACATTGCGGGCTTCATAGGCCGCCTGGTACCTGGCATCCTCCTCTGCCATCTCCTACTTGAAAGCCACTTGCCTGGCTTTCTTAGCCGGTGGCAGCGACTTCCAAAGACAAAGATCGTACTGGCCCCCAACTCAATCCAAAGTTGGGGGGTCCGGCGCAACCTCGTCCGGTGGTGCATAGGTGTCCTCATCGCTGCTCTTCGAGTGAGCCTCCTCGGGGGGTGGCGACTCCTCGTCAGCGCGTGGGTAGACCGACGGCGCCATGGCAGAGATTTGAGAGAGAGAGAGAGAGAGAGAGAGAGATGGCAAGCAAGGGGAGGACCTAGATGAGAATGCAGGCGGGGTGACGTGAGCAAGGTAGTGTTTATTGGCGGCCGGAATCTAGATTGTCGGGAACAGTACACGTGCCAGTTGCCTGAATTTACGAGTACTGTAGTGTGAGCTACACACGATTCCCACAGCAAAATCCGTGTGTGAACATAATAGCCGCGGTTCCCAATGCAGAACCGTGTCTGATTAATAAAGCCCGCTACCAACCTTCCAAAACTCGAGGCGCGAAATAGAGTGCTAATCGTGTGGGGCCGGTTGTCTTTCTAGATTTTAGATATTCTTTTTTGAACACCAGATATTTACATCGTTTGATGATTTTTGAACTCGCACACAAGTTCACAAATATGATTTTTCAAACCGTTATGGTTAGTGATGTCTACTACAGAACCTTCTTCTTGTAGACGCTGTTGGGCCTCCAAGTGCAGAGGTTTGTAGGACAGTAGCAAATTTCCGTCTAGTGGATGACCTAAGGTTTTTCAATCCATGGGAGTCTTAGGATGAAGATGGTCTCTCTCAAACAACCCCGCAACCAAATAACAAAGAGTCTCTTATGTCCCCAACACACCCAATACAATGGTAGATTGTATAGGTGCACTAGTTCGGCGAAGAGATGGTGATACAAGTGCAATATGGATTGTAGATATAGGTTTTTGTATTCTGAAATTATAAAAACAGCAAGGGAGCAAGTGGTAAAAGTGAACGGAAACGGTATTGCAATGCTTTGAAACAAGGCCTAGGGTTCATACTTTCACTAGTGCAAGTTCTCTCAACAATAATAACATAATTGGATCATATAACTATCCCTCAACATGCAACAAAGAGTCACTCCAAAGTCACTAATAGCGGAGAACAAAGGAAGAGATTATTGTAGGGTACGAAACCACCTCAAAGTTATCCTTTCTGATCGATCTATTCAAGAGTCCGTAGTAAAATAACACAGAGCTATTCTTTCCATTCAATCTATCCTAGAGTTCGTACTAGAATAACACCTTAAGATACAAATCAACCAAAACCCTAATTCACCTAGATACTCCAATGTCACCTCAAGTATCCGTGGGTATGATTATACGATATCCATCACACAATCTTAGATTTATCTATTCAAACCAACACAAAGTACTTCAAAGAGTGCCCCTAAGTTTCTACCGGAGAGTCAAGACGAAAACGTGTGCCAACCCCTATGCATAAGTTCACAGGGTCACTGTACCCGCAAGTTGATCACCAAAACATACATCAAGTTGATCACGTGAATATCCCATTGTCACCACAGATAAGCACATGCAAGACATACATCAAGTGTTCTTAGATCCTTAAAGACTCAATCCGATAGGATAACTTGAAAGGGAAAACTCAATCCATTCCAAGAGACTAGAGGGGGACAAGCATCATAAGGTCCCACTATAATAGCAAAGCTCGCGGTATATCAAGATCGTGCCAAATCACGAACATGAAAGAGAGAGAGATCAAACACATAGCTACTGGTACATACCCTCAGCCTCGAGGGTGAGCTACTCCCTCCTCGTCGTGGAGAGCACCGGGATGACGAAGATGGCCATCGGCGAGGGATCCCCCCTCCGGCAGGGTGCCAGAACAAGGTCCCAATTGGTTTTTGGTGGCTACAGAGGTTTGCGGCAGCGGAACTAGAGTTTCGTGGTGCTCCTGGATGTTTTCGGGTTATATGAGTATATATAGGCGAAAGAAGTAGGGTCGGTGGAGCCACGAGGGTGGGGGGCGCGCCTACCCCCGTGGGCGTTCCCTCCTACCTCGTGGCCGCCTCGTTGCTTCCTTGACGTACACTCCAAGTCTCCTGGATTGCGTTTGTTCCAAAACAGTTCTCCCAAAGGTTTCATTCCGTTTGGACTCCGTTTGATATTCCTTTTCTGCGAAACACTGAAATAGGCAAAAAAACAACAATTTGCACTGGGCCTCCGGTTAATAGGTTAGTCCCAAAAATAATATAAAAGTGCATAGTAAAGCCCATTAAACATCCAAAACAAATAATAGAATAGCATGGAATAATCAAAAATTATAGATACATTGGAGACATATCAGTTAGCGGTTGCATGTAGATGTAGTTCAAATTTGTTACGGTCATTAAATGGCTAGGAAATCACTTAAATGTCTTCAAAAGGTCAAATGACCCCTGAAATTTTCCAAATTTTCACATGACAGTTAGTATCAGTGCACATTACACGTAGAAATTTTTTAAAGGCCGTAAGAGGAAGCTATCTACCGTTCGTCATCAAACATGCATTGTTCCCTCTCGGAACCACGAGCCTTCTAGTGAGTTGCTCCAGTTTGTGAGGGGTGTGTGTCCAAACTTTTGTCAAGAAAGCCAATTTTTGTACCACATCATCTAGGTGGCATGACATTACATCAAGCAAGGTTTCATGTTTTTTTATCATTTTTTTTATTTTTTGGAATAAAAATGTCATGACACTCCATGCATGTACATGTGTCCATGCCGTGCGACCAATATGTTTGAAAATTCCTTATACTTTACTGCGTATCGAATTAACTCGCACACAAGTACACAAATATGATTTTTCAAACCGTTATGGTTAGCCATTGCATGTACATCTAGTTCAAATTTGATTTACAGTCATTAAATGGCTAGGAAATCACTTAAATGTCTTCAAAAGGTCAAATGACCCCTGAAATTTTCCAGATTTTCACATGACAGTTAGTATTAGTGCACATTACACGTATAAAATTTTTGAAGGCTGTAAGAGGAAGCTATCTGCCGTTCGTCATCAAACATGCATTGTTCCCTCTCGGAACCACGAGCCTTCTAGTGAGTTGCTCTGGTTTGTGAGGGATATGTGTCCTAACTTTCGTCAAGCGAGCCAATATTTGTACCACATCATCTTGGTGGCATGATATTACATCAAGTAAGGTTTCATGTTTTTCTGATCATTTTTTAAATTTTTTGGAATAACAATGCCATGACACTCCATGCATGTACATGCATGTGTCCATGCAGTGAGACCAATATGTTTGAAAATTCCTTCTAATTTACTGCACATGGAATTAACTCGCACACAAGTACCCAAATATGATTTTTCAAACCATTATAGTTAGTCGTTGCATGTACATCTAGTTCAAATTTGAATTACGTACAGTCATTAAATGGCTAGGAAATCAGTTAGATGTCTTCAAAAGGTCAAATGACCCCTGAAATTTTCCAAATTTTCACATGACAGTTAGTATCAGTGCACATTACACATAGAAAATTTTTGAAGGCCGTGAGAGGAAGCTATCCGCCATTCGTCATCAAACATGCATTGTTCCCTCTCGAAACCACGAGCCTTCTAGTGAGTTGCTCCGGTTTGCGAGGGGTGTGTGTCCAAACTTTCGTCAAGAAAGCCAATTTTTGTACCACATCATCTAGGTGGCATGACATTACATCAAGCAAGGTTTCATGTTTTTTATCATTTTTTTTATTTTTTGGAATAAAAATGCCATGACACTCCATGCATGTACATGTGTCCATGCCGTGAGACCAATATGTTTGAAAATTCCTTCTACTTTACTGCGTATGGAATTAACTCGCACACAAGTACACAAATATGATTTTTCAAACCGTTATGGTTAGCCATTGCATGTACATCTAGTTCAAATTTGAATTGTCATTAAATGGCTAGGAAATCACTTAAATGTCTTCAAAAGGTCAAATGACCCCTGAAATTTTCCAAATTTTCACATGATAGTTAGTATTAGTGGACATTACACGTAGAAAAATTTTGAAGGCTGTAAGAGGAAGCTATCTGCCGTTCGTCATCAAACATGCATTGTTCCCTCTCGGAACCATGAGCCTTCTAGTGAGTTGCTCCGGTTTGTGAGAGATGTGTGTCCAAACTTTCGTCAAGCGAGCCAATATTTGTACCACATCATCTTGGTGGCATGATATTACATCAAGTAAGGTTTCATGTTTTTCTGATCATTTTTTAAATTTTTTTGAATAACAATGCCATGAAACTCCATGCATGTACATGCATGTGTCCATGCAGTGAGACCAATATGTTTGAAAATTCCTTCTAATTTACTACACATGGAATTAACTCGCACACAAGTACCCAAATATGATTTTTCAAACCGTTATAGTTAGCCGTTGCATGTACATCTAGTTCAAATTTGAATTACGTACAGTCATTAATTGGCTAGGAAATCACTTAGATGTCTTCAAAAGGTCAAATGACCCCTGAAATTTTCCAAATTTTCACATGACAGTTAGTATCAGTGCACATTACACATAGAAATTTTTTGAAGGCCGTGAGAGGAAGCTATCCGCCGTTCGTCATCAAACATGCATTGTTCCCTCTCGAAACCAGGAGCCTTCTAGTGAGTTGCTCCGGTTTGTGAGGGGTGTGTGTCCAAACTTTCGTCAAGCAAGCCAATTTTTGTAGCACATCATCTTGGTGGCATGAAATTACATCAAGTAAGGTTTCATATTTTTCTGATGATTTTTCAGTTTTTTAAAATAATGATGCCATGGCACTCCATGCATGTACATGCCGTGAGACCAATATGTTTAAAAATTCCTTCTAATTTACTGCACATGGAATTAACTCGCACACAAGTACACAAATATGATTTTTCAAATCGTTATGGTTAGTCATTGCATTTACATCTAGTTCAAATTTGAAATACGTACGGTCATTAAATGGCTAGGAAATCACTTAAATCTCTTTAAAAGGTCAAATAACCCCTGAAATTGTCCAAATTTTCACATGACAGTTAGTATCAGTGCACATTACACGTAGAAAAATTTTGAAGGCCGTAAGAGGAAGCTATCCACCATTCGTCATCAAACATGCATTGTTCCCTCTCAGAACCACGAACCTTCTAGTGAGTTGCTCCGGTTTGTGAGGGGTGTGTGTCCAAACTTTTGTCAAGCAAACCAATTTTTGTACTACATTATCTTGGTGGCATGACATTACAACAAGCTAGGTTTCATGTTTTTCTGGTCATTTTTTAATTTTTTGGAATAACAATGTCATGGCACTCCATGCATGTACATGCATGTGTACATGCCGTGAGACCAATATGTTTAAAAATTTCTTCTAATTTACTGCACATGGAATTAACTCGCAGACAAGTACACAAATATGATTTTTCAAACCGTTATGGTTAGTCGTTGCATGTACATCTAGATCAAATTTGAAATACGTACGGTCATCAAATGGCTAGGAAAAACACTTAAATCTCTTTAAAAGGTCAAATGACCCCTAAAATTGTCCAAATTTGCACATGACAGTTAGTATCAGTGCACATTACACGTAGAAAAATTTTGAAGCCTGTAAGAGGAAGCTATCCGCCGTTCGTCATCAAACATGCATTGTTCCCTCTGAGAACTACGAGTCTTCTAGTGAGTTGCTCCGGTTTGTCAGGGGTGTGTGTCCAAACTTTTGTCAAGCTAATCAATTATTGTACTACATCATCTTAGTGGCATGACATTACATCAAGCAAGGTTTCATGTTTTTCTGGTCATTTCTTAATTTTTTGGAATAACAATGCCATGGCACTCCACGCAAGTACATGCATGTGTCCATGCCGTGAGACCAATATGTTTGAAAATTCCTTCTAATTTACTGCACATGGAATTAACTCATACACAAGTACACAAATATGATTTTTCAAACCGTTATGGTTAGCCGTTGCATGTGCATCTAGTTCAAATTTGAACTATGGTCATTAAATGGCTAGGAAATCACTTAAATCTCTTTAAAAGGTTAAATAACCCCTGAATTTTTCCAAATTTTCACATGACAGTTAGTATCAGTGCACATTACACGTAGAAATTTTTTGAAGGCCGTAAGAGGAAGCTATCTATCGTTTGACAGCAAGCATGCATTGTTTCCTCTCGGAACCACGAGCCTTCTAGTGAGTTGCTCCGGTTTGTGAGGTGTGTGTGTCCAAACTTTTGTCAAACAGGCAAATTCTGTACCACATCATCTTGGTGGTATGACATTACCTCAAGCAAGGTTTCATGTTTTTAATTTTTTGGAATTTAAATGCCATGACACTCCATGCTTAATTGTGTCATAGTCGTTAGACCAATATGTTTGAAAATTCCTTCCAATTTGCTGCACGTGGAATTAAATCACACACAAGTACACAAAATATGACTTTTCAAACCGTTTTGGTTAGCTGATGCATGTACATGTAGTTCAAATTTTAAATTACGATCATTAAATGGCTAGAAAATCACTTAAATGTCTTAAAAGGTCAAATGACCCCTAAAATTTTACAAAATTTGACATTACAGTTGTATTAGTACTAAAAAATGTCTCGTACATTTAAAACACCATCCATTGCCACTTTAATCCAAATTCGTCTTTCACAGCTAATAAAAAATATCTACAACATCACACACAGTTGTTTTGTAGGAATCGTTTGGGATGAAAAATTCTTGGTCTATTTAAGTCTTCCTCCTTAAGCTTCGCCGGCACGTCTGCTCCAGTGCCTGCAACCTCCAAATCCACAAATCCCGATCCCCATTCCCACACACCCTTCTTGCAAAGATGAAACCATGGAAACGCTTCGTGAAGGCCCGTTCGATGGCTGCGTCCCCCCCCCCGAGCACCGCCACCTGCGCCGAGAGCGCCGCCTCCTAGGCCGAGAGCACCGCCGCCTACGCCGAGAGTGCCGCCGTATCCACATTGAGCGTGGCCGCTTCCGCTGAGAGGGCGTCTGTGGCAGCTGTCAGGGCAGCTACAGCAGCCGAGACGGCTGCAACTGCTGCTGCGACGGCGGCTGCAAACACCGAGAGCGCTCGAGCTGCCGTCCATGCCGCCGATGTCGCCCTGGCCCGGGTCGAGGCCATCCATGCCAAGATATTCCGGGCCACCTCAGAATCCTACATGCAACCCACGTCCGAAAGGCGGCGGTGGCCATGGAGCACCTGCTTCCTCATGAGGTCATCGAGCTGGAGCTGGAGATGCAGGAGGCGGCGGAGATCGAGGAGCGCAGGGAGGAGGAGTTGCACGTGGCCCAGGTCGAGGTAGAGAAGAGTCTGTCCATCGAGGAATCGGCGGTGGAGTACCAAGGCGAGTTCTGGCGCAGCCACTACTACGAGTACTACAACCTTGAGGGCGGCGCCGAGGATGAGGACGCGGTCTACTTCAGCAGGGGGACGCGGAGTCCACCAACGGCGGCATGTCGCTAGGACAAGTCATCAACATCTCATCTCAAACCAGCAGTGCATAGGCCGGCGCGGCGACGGATTTGTTAAAATTATTCGTACTTAGGCTTTGTTTTTAATGTTGGTCATTTGTTAGAGCAATGTTTAGGTGAACTGTCTCTATTTAATTACTAAAATTGCTCGATTCAGTAAGTATGGTCTGTGTGCTGTACGCTCTTTTGTGTGCCCAAATTAGCAAGCGATGTTAAATTATGCAATGACGTACACGGGGAAATTTCCACCAAAATTTCAATTTTCAAACTCATCGCATGCGCATTAAGCAGAAGAATCGTTTGTGATGCACACTACCGTTCAAAGTGAATGGTGTCCGGCGGCACCGCGTGCAAAGTTTCCCTCCACATTTCAAAATTTTTGGCCTACCGCCGAAATATCTACCCTCTGCCCTCCCCATCCCCTTTTCTCCCCGACCACAAGTCACATTTCCCCTATTTCCCCTTCCTTCCTTCCTAAGCTATAGCCGCTTCCTCACTTGCTTCCTCGCTCTCGCCGTCTTGCATCGTCCCGCCGGGGTCGCCATGGTCATCTTCAAAGACCTCTCCAGCGGTTCCTCCTACGACGATGACTCCACCACCCGGGTATGCCTCTCTTCTCTCTCTCTCTCTCTCGGGCTATGACTTTGAATGAAGGTTTTGTACCAGGCAGTCGATTTGACTCATTTCATCCTCTTGTAGTTCCCTAGGACCTTTAGTTGCAACGAATGGAGCTAGGTGGCTGAAGATCTGTCTGCTCGTTGTCACCATCAATCTCCATGCATGAAGCTAGTTGCGTTTGATTCTGTGGATAGTGGGAGGAAGTTTCTGGCATGTGCAGAGAAGGTTAGATCCTCTTTCGTTGTTACAAATCATTTGTTAGATGTGATTTAGACACTGTCACAATCCCAACCCATTCATACCACACCTTCAACCAAACGCATCCTAAGACAGTGTTATAGTTTGTATCTAGCATCTAAAAGTGTTGCCATCTCATCAGCGGTGCCATTAGAAAATTATTTGGCACCGCTTCAGCAGTTTGTGGAGCCAACTTATCCACACATCCGAGCAGCCAAGAAGTAAAATACTAATCTTTATGCCACGAAGGAACTGGGCATCGGAGCAACTAGGTGCTCCGAAGTTTGGGTCCCTGATTTTTTTTCCGCTGGATCGGCTCGCCAGTGCAGGGCACCGGTGCAAAATGTAGCAACAGTTGTCTTTACACCAGTTTTGGCATACACAGTGGACACCTTAGTGCTATTAGTTCTATGTTACTAAATTTGTGCATGTACACACCTGTTAGTATCAATTTGTTATCATCCAAACACTGTCGCTATGCTGTTGTAGTTATATTTACCTTCCTCTTAAAATGTTCAATTTGTTATTTATAGTACATGAGTAAGAACTTGTAGCATTGTTGTAGTTAAATATAGCTTCCGATGTTTCAGGATTTGGTTGTTGTGTCAGTAGCAATTAATTCATTTGCACATTGATCTTTTTTAGAAGACATGTCATAATTAACATGTTTCTTCAGTTTTTCAAAATAAGTATCGGTGATTTTCTGTGTTGCTATAAACCCATTTTCCCTACAATTGTTAGTGATCTAGTTTTAAATATTATAGGATGAACAGAAGTGTTCTTATTTTGAGTGGGTTGATCAAGAGTGGCCACAGTCTTTGAAGAAGTGCCTAGCAAAGCTCTGGAGCATGTATCAGGAAGAGAACAGAGGTAGGCTCCTACTAGGAAAAGGGCTATAGATGATATGGCCACTAATGGCGCACCAGACATGTGGTGCGCCACTACTATATAGCAGTGGCACACCATGTGTTGGTGCACCATTAGTTTGATAGACACTAATGGCGCACCAGACCCATGGTGCACCACTAGTAATAATTTTTTTTCCAAAAATACTAATGGCGCACCAGGGCATAGTGTGCCATTACTAGTTTTAACTCGTAACGGCGCACTAGCCACACAGTGCGCCACTACTATATTATTTTTTGCAAAACTACTAATGGCGCACCACCAGCTGGTGCGCCATTAGTAACCAGGGTTACTAATGGCGCATTTGTAGGTGGTGCGCCATTAGTAACCTGGGACCTGCTAGATATTTTGGACAGCCACCTACACTCACTTTCCCCACTTCATTCTCTCCACCTCCTCCTCTCCAAGCTTGTCTCGGCTTCCTCCTCCTCCTCACCTCATTTGCACCATAGATTCATCCAAATTAAGTGGTTAAATTACCTTTTTTTGATAGTTAAGTAAGGGGAAAGCTTTCTTTATGTTGTAGATCTACTTTTTTTCTCCCTCCAACAACGTGCACATGCACTTTTTATGGCCTAGCTAGATCTATGTATGTTTGTGGTGTTGCATATGTTTGTGGTGTTGCATATATGTTTGTGTTTGCAGGTACCGGTATTTGAAATGTGATAGTTGCCAATATTTTGCCGGAATGTTGATTCATTTCAGTTTCGGCGAGAATTTTGGCACTATGCATTCTTTTTGGTCCTATTTTTAGGCAAAGTCATGCCAAATTTTTTCTTGGTTCTAAAATATTGTTTTGCTCTACCCCGTAGGCGACCATGGCCCACACGATGACCGAAGGCATCGTGAATAGGTTTTTGAGCTCCGCGAAGGCCGAGATGCTTCAAAAGAACGAGACGGGGATAAGATGTCCGTGTCGAAGATGCAAGCTAAGGAGCCTTATGGACCCGGATTCCGTATAGGTGCGGGACCACCTGCTCTTGCGTGGTTTCATGGATGGCTATCGGTGGCAAGGTGATGAAGATGATTATGAAGTCATTCATGGGGGCCTGGCAAGAAATGAGGAAGGGCAGCAAGACAACCACGGCGAGGGCGGGCAAGAAGACGAAGAATCTCCAGGACATGATCACGAAGTAGATGCAGGACATAGTCATCATGTTGAAGATGTCGGACATGATGATGAGGAAGATGTTGGAGCAGACGAACGGCATGATCATGAAGATGAAGATGCCGGAGCAGACGAGATGGACCATCAATGGGCTGGGTGCAGGACCCTCATATTCAAGAGCTGCTTCTCAAGCAGACGGATAACGCAAGAGCTGCCGCCCGAGAGAAAGCCAAGCTGGATCAACTGGAGATAGACGTGGTTACTCCATTGTATGAAGGATGCAGGCCCGAGGATACCCGCCTGAAAGTAACGCTCATGGCTCTGGAGATGAAGGTAAAACACAAAATGACCGACACATGCTTTGACGAGAACATGTCATTCTGGCACGAATGTCTTCCCAAGGGGAACAAGTGCCTGACCAGTTTCGAGGAGGCGAAGAAAATTGTGTGTCCTCTGGATTTACCGAACGTGAAATACCATGTGTGCATGAACAATTGCATCATTTATCGGGACAAGCATGCGGAGTCTACCATATGTCCGGTGTGCGGCGTTAGTCGATACAAGAAGAGGAAGAAAGCTCCTCGAAAAGTGGTGTGGTACTTTCCGATCACTCCTCATCTGCAGCGGTATTTCGCGGACCCTAAGGTAGAAAAGCTCCTGCATTGGCACGCGGATAGGGAGGAGAAGAAGCGAGAAGATGACGGAAATGATCCGGAGATAAATAAAAAAGACAAGATGCGGAGTCACCCTGAGGATGCGAGCTAGTGGCAAGCCACTACAAGAAATATGTCAACTTATGACCTTCTATCAGTGACCCTAGAAGAATTGGTCATAGATTTATGACCATTTGAGACCAATTGGTCAAAAGCTGTTCGAGGGGCTCAGAACCCTAAACCATTGCGATCATTTTGGTCAGAAAGGTCATAATTTCCTTACATGAAATGGTCATAAAGCTAACAGCGCTAGTCCACTGCCTTATTTCTAGTTGTTAACGACCAATATAGATGGTCATAACCTTGTAAATTGTGGTGGGTTGCTATGACTAGGTGCCACCTCATCAGTTTTGCCTATGTGTCATGTCCATGTGGCAGTTTTTGCCCTAGGTTGTGAAGCAACCTATATTTCTGTCATTCCCAAAATTCCCAAAAAAATATCATAAATTCTTTGGGTCATATCTTCGTCAAATATGTAAAAACCTTCCTTGCCTAGTTCAAAAATAATTCAAAAATATTCATTTTCCTATTCTGTTCAGAGTAACAGTTTGTGAAGGAAGTACCACTTTGGCATGTCCAAATAGTATCCATTTTCTACAGTGCTTTCCTATGCCCAAATAACCATCCTCCACCAAATGCCAGCTCAATCCATTCATTATTTTGAGCCGAGCTTCAACATTCATATTTATGTCCAGTGTAGTGGTTTGCAAAGCAAGTACCACCTAGGCTCCTCCTTTTGAGCTGAAAATTTGTGAAAATGGTCTTCTTAGTAACTAATCATCCTCAGCCAAAACTCACGCCCATTAGCCATGTACATTTCCCGTACCACTAATCAAACACTTGGCTGCTAATTCATGTTTGAGCATCGATTGGTCTCCTCGTGAGAATCTTATGTTGTAATTTTATTCCTAGCACCAACCTGGGGAGTGCCCAACCCACTAGACATGCCTAGGCCGCCCAGAACACATGGCAACGCCACGGTCACGCGGTGACCACGCGGCGGGCATGCGAGTTTACGAGCTCTAGAGTTGGGGCCCTCGGCCACCGCCCAAACCTCGACGTATCGCCACCAAACCATGTATTTATGATTAAATAGGTCCTTATGTAACTAGAAATGATTTTTGGAAAAAATAAATAGCAAACTATGAGGCAGCTGCAGTTCAAATTGGACCCGCTTCCAACTGAATCGGCAGAAATTTGTCTTTTTCACGAGAGGTGGATCAAAAAATTTTACACCAGACCATTTTGTCAATTGTGCATTAAATATGGCCTAGTATTTTATAAAAATGATTTGGTCCAATTTTGCAACAATTATTTGGTAGTTCCTTCACAAAAAAAACCTCCTTTCGGGCACTCGAAAAATGGAAAATGGTTTTTTCGTCCAATGAAAATGAAAACTTCCTTAGGAAACATTGTTTGCTATTCCAATATGCACCCTTGTGCACAATATGAGATCATTTGAACAAACTATGCCATGAATGTGGCCGTAAGATTGATCATTTGGCTTGAAAGCCATGAATCTTCACACTTGATAGCTCATTTCTGAGAACACTTTTTTAAAATAATTACCGTATTACAAGTTTATTATTTTTCCTGGAAACTTGGTCACATATAATGACACAATGCGAAGGTTTTCCAATTTTTTGATTTTTTTTGAATTTTTTATGCCCGTTTCAAAATGCGGTCAAAACGGCGGGCTTGACCGTTCCTAGCTAGTGGTTGAATCTTGGAATTTTTTTTGTGTTTCTATGATTAAATAGATACTTATGTACCTATAAATGATTTTTGGGAAAAATAAAGAGCAAACTATGAGGTAGCTACAGTTCAAATTTGACCCGTTTCCAACCAAATCGACGACAATTTGTCTTTTTCATCAGAGGTGGATCAAAACTTTTTTCACCCAAACATTTTGTCAATTGTGCATTATATATGGCCTAGTATTTTAGAAAAATGATTTGGTCCAATTTTGCAACAATTATTTGGTAGTTCCTTCACAAAAAAACCTCATTTCGGGCACTCGAAAAATGAAAAATGGTTTTTTCGTCCAAAGAAAATGAAAACTTCCTTAGGAAACATTGTTTGCCATTCTAATATGCACCCTTGTGCACAATATGAGATCATTTGAACAAACTATGCCATGAATGTGGCCATAAGATTGATCATTTGGCCTGAAAGCCATTGATCTCCACACTTGATAGCTCGTTTCTGAGAACACTTTTTTAAAATAATTGCCGTATTACAAGTTTGTTATTTTTCCTGGAAACTTGTCCACATATAATGACACAATGCGAAGGTTTTCCAATTTTTTCATTTTTTTTGAATTTTTTATGCCCGTTTCAAAATGCAGTCAAAACGGCGGGAATGACCGTTCCTAGCTAGTGGTTGAATCTTGGAATTTTTTTGGTGTTTCTATGATTAAATAGATACTTATGTAACTAGAAATGATTTTTGGAAAAAAGAAATAGCAAACTATGAGGCAACTACAGTTCAAATTTTTGACCCGCTTCCAACTAAATCGGCGGCAATTTGTCTTTTTCACGAGAGGTGGATCAAATTTTTTTTCACCCAACCATTTGGTCAATTGTGCATTAAATATGTCCTAGTATTTTATAAAAATGATTTGGTCCAATTTTGCAACAATTATTTGGTAGTTCCTTCACAAAACAACCTCCTTTCGGGCACTCGGAAAATGAAAATGGTTTTTTCGTCCAAAGAAAATGAAAACTTCCTTAGGCAACATTGTTTGCCATTCTAATATGCACCCTTGTGCACAATATGAGATCATTTGAACAAACTATGCCATGAATGTGGCCATAAGATTGATCATTTGGCTTGAAAGCCATGAATCTTCACGCTTGATAGCTCGTTTCTGAGAACACTTTTTTATAATAATTGCCATATTACAAGTTTGTTATTTTTCCTGGGAACTTGGCCACATATAATGACACAATGCGAAGGTTTCCCATTTTTTTGAGTTTTTTTCAAAATTTTTATGCCCGTTTCAAAATGTGGTCAAAACGGCGGGAATGACCATTCCTAGCTAGTGGTTGAATCTTGGAACTTTTTTTGGTGTTTCTATGATTAAATAGATACTTATGTAACTAGAAATGATTTTTGGAAAAAATAAATAGCAAACTATGAGGCGGCTGCAGTTCAAATTTGACCCGCTTCCAGCTGAATCGGCGAAAATTTGTCTTTTTCATGAGAGGTGGATCAAAACTTTTTACACCCAACCATTTTGTCAATTGTGCATTAAATATGTTCTAATATTTTAAAAAGTTGATTTTGTCCAATTTCACAACAAATATATTGTAGGTCCCTCACAAAAAACTCATTTTGGGCACTTGAGAAATGAAAAATGAATTTTTAATCAGCTAGACCAATTTTTTAGTCAATTACGACCAATTTAGATGGTCATGACATCATAGCCGTGTGCTGCATTTTAATTGGTCTATGAGCGTTTCACGTGGATCGTGGATGGACACCGTCGGATGCTCGCGAATCCAACGGCAGTCCTCACCGCAAGCCCACCTAAGGCAAAACCCTAGTCCTCGTGGACATTTTCCATCCACCCCCCCCCCCCGCCTCCATTCCTTCTCCCCTCGCTCTCCTCTCCGTCCGCGCACGCCTCCCCTCCCCGCTCCCT
>NC_041385.1:14122116-14128291 GCF_002162155.2 Triticum dicoccoides
GCCTCCCCTCTCCTCCTCCACTCCCCGACCTTCCCGCCCCGCTGCCTCACCACCCCACAGCACCACGGCCTCCACCACCAATCCGCCATGCCGTCCTCGCTCCACTGCCGCCGCCACCTCCATCGCCATCTCCCTCTCTCCCTCTCCCCGATCTCTGAGCCAGCCACCACCCATGGCGCCAGCCAGAGCAACCACCAACTATGGCGACGACGAGGCTAGAGGCCGCCGGATCCGGATCAGGGTGGCGCATAGCCCCTCCTCCCGTGAGATCCTCTGCATGGAGCAGCTCCTCTGCACGCTGCACCTTGTCCCCATCCAGATCAAGCAGTTCCTCTTTGTCCGCTCTACCAATCCCCTCCGTCAACTGTTGCTATGCAGTACACTTCCACCGCTTCCGCCGCCTCCCAAGTCGTCGTCCTCCTGATCCCCTCCCCTTCCCCTTCCTCTGCTCTGGACACCCCATCTCCATCGAGCCGGGCGCCCCATCCAACTCTACGGGCGTAGACGGCATTGGCGTATGAGCAATGGCGCCGCCCAGGTCGCGACGGTGGGCGTACGTGCGGATCATGGCCGGCACCATCGTCGGCGGTGGCCTCGGCTTCTACGTCATGCTCCGCATCGAGACCTCCTACAGGGTACGGCAACTCCCGTCGCACCAACCTGCCGCGATCTGTGGACCATTTGGTCGAAGCCGGGGTGCTTACTCCCGCTTTTCTTTGTCGTGTGCAGGTGAGGATGGAGGAGAGGCTGCGTCGATGGCAAGCTGGAGTGCCTCTACCATGGCTGGCAGTTGGACGGCCAGGGCAAGTGCGTCAAGATCCCACAGGTCCCAGCATTCCACACTTCTTTTCAGTCTGTTGTGTTCGTGTGAGTATGTATTATGATATGGTTGTCCAAACTATTTCCATGCATTAAATTGTCACAGCGATGAAGAGCTGCTAAGCCAGGGCTTCTCATTGAATGATGATTTGCAGCGTGTTCTAGCAAAACATGATGCAATTGCTGTAGGCATAGCTGTTCGGGTAGAAAAGCCAAAACTACCACAGGCCCCTGTGAATAGTTCCCCACCAGCAAAGCCAGAGGGGCCAAAAGAGCCAACTCAAATGTACTCACGTTTGATTGTTCTCATGAATAATCATCTGTCCAGTACATGATGTGATCCGTTCTGAAATCATGCTAGTTGTTTAGTTTCGCCAGGTTAACTGTCTACATCAGATCCATCATTCATACTCAGGTTGACTGTATGACATACTACTGCAATTTGCACTAGCCTAGCTCTGATTTTTTTTGCTAGGAATAGAATTGACATGCTGCTAGTGTCCATTTAGCAGTTTTTTTACTATGTTTTGGCCTAGTCTTGTTCACGTGTATAATAAACATCCTGAATGCTCATTTAGCAGTGTATAAATAACACTGCTAGTTTTGTTCACGTGTATTCAGATTAATACACTGTGTTATTAAACAGCACAATGCTCATCCTGTTGGCTACTTGTCGATGTTATCCGCATAACTATAGGCTGCCATGTCTTTTCCACTTTCCTTTAAGCTTTCTGTAATGCTAACTTGACGGTAACCCTATAGTTTGTTGGCTGTTGGAACCCAGCAGCGGCGCTTCCATTTTAACACATGTACTAGTGTGCTAAAACTTGCAAAAGACACAAATCTTGAGCTTTCTTTATCGGCTTGTTGCTGCTGCTCCTTGTGTACAATGATTGATGTTTCTCTAGCTAGTGTTGTAGAGGAAGAAAGAGGATGTATTTATATTACTTGCTTCTGCTGCTTATATAGAGACATGTATGTATGTTTACTTCATTTCTTCCTTGTTTCTCCGATCCCCTCCTAATGAATTTGTTTGTTCGATTTGGATTTGCAGGCTCGTCCCTGGACCAGATGTTCAAGTACAGCCCCATCCACCGCATCGACCTGGAGTCAGGTATGTACTCGTCTTGTTGAACAAATCGGACAGATGCTTCATGACCTAATGCTTGATGCTAAGCATTAATACATGGATCTGTAGCGGTCTAGATGAAGAGCGTGATTTGATTTGTTTGGGTTTGAATTGATCGTGCGTGTGTGTGTGTGTGTGTGTGCTTAAGTTACTACTGTACTGTTCCTTTATGTCCTGCTACAGTTTGACACTATTAATTAGGCTTGCTGGACATGTCATGGTACAAGCCTTTATCTTTTTTAGCATCAAGAAATGTTTATCTACTGTAAAGTACTATTAATTAGGATACGGCAGTAACTATAACAATAGTAACTGTTTGGAGAAATGACTCCAAACAGAGTTGCATAATTACCAATGATACATTTTTTTTCTAATTTTTGCATGAGAACAAACTGGTGTAGCAAGCTGGACTATGCAGCCATGAATCAGGAAGTAGCATATTCAGTTTTGCTAATAGAAAATAAATGTATTAAAAACTTTAAAAACTGCATAATAAGTACTTGTTCATGTTTGGTTTTCTCTAAACTTTGTTTGTATGATTGAGGGCAAATTTACTTGGTTCTTTTCTCTAAACTGTGCTTAGAACATTCCTTTTTATGATCTAAAATTGCCTTCCTGTGATGATGCAGGTGCCCAGTTTGTGCTCGCTACCGAAGGAGCTCCATGTTGAAGAAGATTGAAGACACTTGTAGAGCTACAGGGTTAACACCAGGGCACCGTATCACGTGTAGAGCTTGTAGAGCTTGTATATGTTAGAGCTTATTATGTGTAGAGCTTGTAAAGTATATGTTATTTGTACAATAGGAGCTCTGTACTGAATCTGGCTGATAATATTTGGAGTATTATGTGTGTGTTTTGTTTGTGCCAATTTAAATACTGGTTATTTATTTACTGTTCAATTGAAATATGAAGAATATGAACTTGCTAGCTGGGACCCACGTACCTGAACCTGACATCTGGGACCCATTTAACTAGTGGACCTTTTTATATTACAAAAAAACTAAAACTTTCTAGCGGAAAAGGCCACGGCCCAAAAATGAGATGGCTTAATTGTTGGGCTTGGCCCATCTACATAGCCAAAATTAATATGAGAAAAAAACACTAATAGGCAGAATTAATGGGCTCGGCCCATGTAAAACACCCAATTGGACCAGGCTGAATCTTGTGCCACGTCAGATCGCCACACTGGATACCTACGTGGCCTGGGGAGGTTGCTAGTGACCAAAACGCCACAGTAGGAATATTTTGGTCGTAAACGTCTTTGACCATTCCAGAAGAAAGGTCGGTATAGTCAGTTTACGACAGCCAGCTTTTGACCTTCTGTTTTTGGTCACAAAAAGGTCGTAAATGGAAATTTGTGACCTTTCAGTGACCAATAGTGGTGGTCACAAGTTGACATATTTCTTGTAGTGAGCGTTGAACTTCGAATACCCAGAATTTGGGGACGATCCAAGGAACATCATGCTGGGTGCAAGCACTGATGGAGTCAATCTGTTTGGCAGCCAGAGAAGCACACATAGCACCTGGCCTGTGTTTGTGTGGATGTACAGCCTTCCCCCTGGTTGTGCATGAAGAGGAAGTACATTCACATGAGTATGCTAATTGAAGGGCCGAAACAACCAGGGAATGACATCAATCTGTATCTGGGGCTGCTGAAAGAGGAGCTAGACACGCTCTGGAAAACGGCAGCCAATACGTGGGATGCCGCAGAGAAAGAATATTTCCCTATGAGAGCTGCACTACTCACGACGGTGCACGACTATCTCGGTTACGGATATGTCGCGGGGCAGGTGGTCCATGGATTTTCTGGACGCGTCAGGTGCATGGATGACACAATGTATTGCCAGCTAGATAGAGATCCCGGGTCTTCGAAAACCGTGTTCATGGGACATCGAAGGTGGCTTCGCGACCATGACTCATGGAGAAAACGCAAGGATCTGTTTGATGGTGAAACCGAACCTCGAAGACGCCCGCGTACGAGGAGCGGCGAGGAAATAGACGAGCTATTGAAAAAATGGAAAGAGTGCCCACCGCCAGGAAAGGCGCCAGAGCCGGGAAAGAAGCGAAAGGCGCCAGAGCCGCTGCTGAAGGTATGGAAAACGAGGTCTATTTTCTGGGACTTGCCGTACTGGAAGATCCATCGTGTGCCTCACAGACTTGATGTCATGCATATCACGAAGAACGTGTGCGAGAGTCTGCTTGGTACCCTGCTCAACATGCCAGAGAGGACCAAAGATGGGCCGAAAGCAAGGGCAGACTTGAAATCAATGGGCATCAGGGAGGAGCTTCACGCTAATGATGATGATGATGAGGCGAAGCAGGACACGGAAAGTCGTCGCAAAGGCAAAAAGGCAAAGAAGACCGGAAATGACTTCCCTCCCGCGTGCTTCACTCTAAGTCAGGAGGAGATCGATCAGTTTTTCACCTGCCTCATAGGAGTAAAACTTCCTTACAGTTACGCGGGGAAGATAAGCAGATACCTAGACTCGGCGAAGCAGAAGTTCAGCGGGATGAAGTATCACGACTGTCACGTGCTGATGACGCAGATACTTCCGGTTGCAATCCGTGGGATCATGGACGCGCGCGTCCATGAAATGCTATTTGGCCTATGCAACTTTTTCGACGTCATCTCTCAGAAGTCAGTTGGCGTGAGGCAACTCAGAAGGCTACAGGAAGACATCATGGTGATACTATGCGAGCTTGAGATGTACTTCCCACCCGCATTCTTCGACGTTATGGTGCATCTGCTGGTCCATATCGTGGAGGATATCATCCAACTCGGGCCGACATTCCTGCACAGCATCATGCCACTCGAAAGGATGAATGGTGTCATCAAAGGATACATTTGCAACATGTCACGTCCGGAGGGAAGCATAGCCAGGGGCTTTCTAGCCGAAGAGTGCATCTCCTACTGCATGAATTATCTAGGAATCGAGAACCCCGTTGGTCTGCCCGTCAACGGGCACCTCGGCAGGCTCGCTGGATGGGGTCACCATGAGGGTCGCCGTGAAATGCATGTCGACTTCGAGGGTCGACTCGCCGACTTTGAAAGAGCAAACCTAGTCGCGCTACAACACATAGACATGGTCGATCCTTGGGTGGTAGAGCACAAAACCTTTATTGGGAAGACGTATAATGACGGAGGCCAACAGAGGACGAACGGAGATATAATCAAAGAGCACAACTCATGTTTCACGTGTTGGTTCAAGCAGAAGCTTCTGTCGTACCCTTTACATGAGGATTCTTCCGCGGAAGAACAACTCATATTCGCCTTGTCACAGGGCGCTGAGCACAACCTGATGACGTATGAGGCGTACGATATCAACGGCTACACATTCTACACCGAGGGAAAGGACATGAAGAGTGATGGTTATTAGAACTCCGGGGTAACGATGGAATCCTACACCGGTAACGACAAGGACAGATACTACGGAAGGATCAGCAGATCTGGGAGCTGAGCTCCGCTGGAGAGAAGGTCCCGATGTTCCGTGTCAGATGGGCCAAGAGCGTCATAAAAGAAGACCGGTATTTCACCACCATTGTTATACCCGAAGCCAAATCCAAGACCACGGGCACAAACGTTACCGCGAAAAATGAGCCATGGGTACTGGTTTCCCAAGTGGCCCAATGCTTCTTCATTACCGACCCATCAAAGCCCAGTCGTGTTGTCGTGAGGAGAGGCAAAAGGAAGATCATCGGAATGGATGGAGTCGCCAATGAGCAAGACTTCGACAAGTATGGCGAACCGAAGATGGAACATGACGACGACGATGAAGTACCAAAATACACCACAAGAAGAAGCAGGACCACCCTACCTAAAGGACGTCCGTTCAAGAGAAGAACTCCATTTACGAAAAATAAGGGCAAGAAGATTGTGAACAGATAGCTAGCTAAGATCGATTGTATTTAAATTGTAGCCTTCATTTCTCGATTGTATTTCATGGGCACTTTTTGAACTCATGAATATTTTCAAATTTCATGGGCACTTTTTGAATTCATGAATATTTCTTCAAATTTGATGATATTTTTTCATATTCAATATGAAAAAATATTGAATATTCATGAGGACACTCGATCTCGATCCCCTCCATCTCGATCAATATCCCCCCTCGCCAGATCCCCCTCGCCGCCGAGCACCCCCCGCACCCTCCCCCGCTCCATCGCCGTCGATGACCCCCAGCACCCTCCCCCGCTCCACCGCCGCCGACGACCCACCGCACCCTCCCC
>NC_041385.1:14129176-14161997 GCF_002162155.2 Triticum dicoccoides
GCTGCCCGTCGCCCCATCGCCCCCGACGTCCCGGTGCCTCGCTGCCCGTCGCCCCACTGCCCCCGACGCCCCGGCGCCTCCATGCCCGTCGCCCTACCGCCCCCAACGCCCCGGCGCCTCGCTGCCCATCGCCCCACTGCGGGATCGCGAGGAGGGAGGGGAGCCCGATCTGCCCGAGGAGCAGCTGCGCTCCAGCAAGACGAGGTACCCCCCTCCTGAAACTTCGTGCGTCACCCTAAACCTCGTCGCCGTTAAAATACTTGGGCCAATTTCATAGTGCAAACTGCACCCCTCTCCTGATATTAGAACAGAGGAAGTTGGTTTCAAAATTGGACTGGATATTAGAACAGAGGAAGTTGTGACCTTGGAAACAATATGTGACCAGAGGAAGTTTTTGAACATCTCCTTATCTTTGATTCCAAGCAAACCTAGCTGATTTTTCTGTAAATCTCCTAAAAATGCAACCCTTAAAAAATTCAGTGTTAAAGAATTTTTAGGATTTTTGAGTAATCAAAATTCAGTGTAGAAATGGGTAGTTAGAAAGCAATTTGTGAGTTATGTAGCCATTTTTTGTGACAAAAGTATGTGGTACTGCATATTTCACAAAAATACCTTTATCTTTTGATTTAGTTTGTGCCTTGACCTTGTTACGGATGCTCCAGCTGTTTGTACATGAGATAATCCACCAAATTCTGGTACTTCCATGTTGTTGCTAGTAGTAACCTGACAGCATAGCCATACTTAGACCTTCAGAAGGTCAATCTTCTGTTTACTTGACTTTTGAGCCTGCTAGTAGTAACTTGGCAGCCATTCAAGGATGTCTTGGTTGTTCACGAGGCCATCCAATTGTTGTTATGTGATGACCTGATTTCTTGTCTTCCAATGGCATTTGACATTGTGATGACCAACTCATTGATTTGTCATACCCATACTAAACAAAGGTTAGGTTCAGATATAGTGCTGCATTGTTGAGTTCTACTCCTTTTGATGTAGTAAATTTATTGACTGGTGTTTATCTTACCCTGTTCCATTGAGTACTAAATCATTATTGGCTTGTATAGATGTCAGCATGCTCCCTTTCTCCTCATTTTGGAGAACTTGTTCTTCACTTGTAAGAGTTGTTGTATTGAATGGTAGTTCTCATCCATTGGGGTTTTGATTGACATGGCACATTTGTTGGGGAACATAGCAGAAATTCAAAAAAATTCCTATGTGTCACCAAGATCTATCTATGGAGAAACCAGCAACGAGGGGAAGGAGAGTGCATCTACATACCCTTGTAGATCGCTAAGCGGAAGCGTTCAAGAGAACGGGGTTGAAGGAGTCATACTCGTCGTGATCCAAATCACCGGAGATCCTAGTGCCGAACGGACGGCACCTCCGCGTTCAACACACGTACAGCCCGGTGACGTCTCCCATGCCTTGATCCAGCAAGGAGAGAGGGAGAGGTTGAGGAAGACTCCATCCAGCAGCAGCACAACGGCGTGGTGGTGGTGGAGGAGCGTGGCAATCCTGCAGGGCTTCGCCAAGCACCGCGGGAGAGGAGGAGTAAGAGAGGTAGGGCTGCGCCAATAGAGGGAGAAACTCTGATCTTGGGCTGCTCCAATGCCACCACTATATATAGGGGGAGAGGGGGCTGTGCCCCCACCTAGGTTTCCACCCCTAGGGGCGGCGGCCAGCCCTAGATGGGACTTGGAGGGGGCGGCCAAGAGGGGGAGAGAGGGGGCGCGCCCTAGGGTGGGCCTATAGGCCCATCTGCGCGTAGGGTTTCCCCTCTCCCCTCCTAGCTGCGCCTTGGGCAAGGGTGGGAGGCGTACCAGCCCACTCTGGGGTTGGTCCCTTTCCACTCTAGGCCCATGCAAGCCTCCGGGGCCGGTGGCCCCACTTGGTGGACCCCCGGGACCCTCCCGGTGGTCCCGGTACGTTACCGATAAAACCCGAAACTTTTCCAGTGACCAAAACAGGACTTCCCATATATAAATCTTTACCTCCGGACCATTCCGGAACTCCTCGTGACGTCCGGGATCTCATCCGGGACTCCGAACAACATTCGGTAACCACATACAAACTTCCTTTATAACCCTAGCGTCATCGAACCTTAAGTGTGTAGACCCTACGGGTTCGGGAATCATGCAGACATGACCGAGACGTTCTCCGGTCAATAACCAACAGCGGGATCTGGATACCCATGTTGGCTCCCACATGTTCCACGATGATCTCATCAGATGAACCACGATGTCAAGGACTCAATCGATCCCGTATACAATTCCCTTTGTCTAGCGGTATTGTACTTGCCCGAGATTCGATCGTCGGTATACCGATACCTTGTTCAATCTCGTTACCGGCAAGTCTCTTTACTCGTTCCGTAACACATCATCCCGTGATCAACCCCTTGGTCACATTGTGCACATTATAATGATGTCCTACCGAGTGGGCCCAGAGATACCTCTCCGTTTACACGGAGTGACAAATCCCAGTCTCGATTCGTGCCAACCCAACAGACACTTTTGGAGATACCTGTAGTGCACCTTTATAGCCACCCAGATATGTTGTGACGTTTGGTACACCCAAAGCATTCCTACTGTATCCGGGAGTTGCACAATCTCATGGTCTAAGGAAAAGATACTTGACATTAGAAAAGCTTTAGCATACGAACTACGATCTTTGTGCTAGGCTTAGGATTGGGTCTTGTCCATCACATCATTCTTCTAATGATGTGATCCCGTTATCAACGACATCCAATGTCCATGGTCAGGAAACTGTAACCATCTATTGATCAACGAGCTAGTCAACTAGAGGCTTACTAGGGACATGGTGTTGTCTATGTACCCACACATGTATCTGAGTTTCCTGTCAATACAATTATAGCATGGATAATAAACGATTATCATGAACAAGAAAATACAATAATAACTAATTTATTATTGCCTCTAGGGCATATTTCCAACAGTCTCCCACTTGCACTAGAGTCAATAATCTAGTTCACATCGCCATGTGATTAACACTCACAGGTCACATCGCCATGTGACCAACATCCAAAGAGTTTACTAGTGTCATTAAACTAGTTCACATCATCATGTGATTAAGACTCAATGAGTTCTGGGGTTTGATCATGTTTTGCTTGTGAGAGAGGTTTTAGTCAACGGGTCTGCAACAATCAGATCTGTATGTACTTCGCAATTCTCTATGTCATATTGTAAATGCTGCTTCCACACTCCACTTGGAGCTATTCCAAATGGTTGCTGCACTATACGTATCCGGTTTGCTACTCAGAGTCATTCGTATAAGTGTTAAAGCTTGCATCGTCGTAACCCTTTACGCCGAACTCTTTATCACCTCCATAATCGAGAAATAAATCCTTATTACTCCAAGGACAATTTTGACCGCTATCTGGTGATCCACTCCTTGATCACCTTTGTACCCTCTTGCCAGACATGTGGCAAGGCACACATCAGGTGCGGTACACAGCATAGCATACTGTAGAGCCTACGTCTAAAGCATAGGGGACGACCTTCGTCCTTTCTTATCTTTTCTGCCTTGGTCGAGCTTTATGTCTTAACTTCATACCTTACATCTCAGGCAAGAACTCCTTCTTTGACTGATCCATCTTGAACACCTTCAAGATCATGTCAAGGTATATGCTCATTTGAAAGTACCATTAAGCGTTTTTGATCTATCCCTATAGATCTTGATGCTCAATGTTCAAGTAGCTTAATCCAGGTTTTCTATTGAAAAACACTTTTCAAATAACCCTATATGCTTTCCAGAAATTCTACATCATTTCTGATCAACAATATGTCAACAACATATACTCATCAGAAATTATAAAGTGCTCCCACTCACTTCTTTGGAAATACAAGTTTCTCATAAACTTTGTATAAACCCAAAATCTTTGATCATCTCATCAAAGCGTACATTCCAACTCCGAGATGCTTACTCCAGCCCTTAGAAGGATCGCTGGAGCCAGCATACCTTTTAGCATCCTTAGAATCGACAAAACCTTTCTGATTGTATCACATACAACCTTTCCTTACGAAAACTGGTAAGGAAACTCGTTTTGACATCCATCTGCTAGATTTCATAAATGCAGCTAATGCTAACATGATTCCGATGGACTTTAAGCATCGCTACGGATGAGAAAATCTCATCATAGTCAACTCCTTAAACTTGTGAAAAACTCTTCGCCACAAGTCGAGCTTCATAGATGGTGACATGACCGTCCACGTCCGTCTTCTTCTTAAAGATCCATTTATCTCAATGGCTTGCCGATCATTGGGCAAGTCCATCAAAGTCCATGCTTTGTTCTGATACATGGATCCTATCTCGGATTTCATGGCTTCTAACCATTTGTCAGAATTTGGGCCCACCATCGCTTCTCCATAGCTCGTAGGTTCATTGTTGTCTAGCAACATGACCTTCAAGACAGGATTACTGTACCACTCTGAAGTAGTACGTATCCTTGTCACCCTACGAGGTACGGTAGTGACTTGATCCGAAACTTCATGATCACTATCATAAGCTTCCACTTCAATTGGTGTAGGTGCCACAGGAACAACTTCCTGTGCCCTGATACACACTGGTTGAAGTGATGGTTCAATAACCTCATCAAGTCTCCACCATCCTCCCACTCAATTCTTTCGAGAGAAACCTTTCCTCGAGAAAGGACCCGATTCAAGAAACAATCCCTATTGCTTTCGGATCTGAATTAGGAGGTATACCCAACTGTTTTGGGTGTCCTATGAAGATGCATTTTATCCGCTTTGGGTTCAAGATTATCAACCTGAAACTTTTTCACATAAGCGTCGCAGCCCCAAACTTTTAAGAAACGACAACTTAGGTTTCTCCAAACGGTGTCGTCTCAACGGAATTACGTGGTACCCTATTAAAGTGAGTGCGGTTGTCTCTAATGCCTAACCCATGAACGATAGTGATAATTCGATAAGAGACATCAAGGTACGCACCATATCCAATAGGGTGCTACTATGATGTTTGGACACACCATCACACTATGGTGTTCCAGGCGGTATTAATTGTGAAACAATTTCCACAATGTCTTAATTGTGTGACAAAACTCGTAGCTCGGATATTCATCTCTATGATCATATCATAGACATTCTATCCTCTTGTCACGAAGATCTTAAACTTCACTCTGAAATTACTTGAACCATTCAATAATTCAGACTTGTGTTTCATCAAGTAAATATACTCAACATCTACTCGAATCATCTGTGAAGTAAGAACATAACAATATTCACTGCATGCCTCAGCACTCATTGGACTGCACACATCAAAATGTGTTACTTCCA
Source organism: Triticum dicoccoides (assembly GCF_002162155.2). NCBI lineage: Eukaryota > Viridiplantae > Streptophyta > Magnoliopsida > Poales > Poaceae > Triticum > Triticum dicoccoides. The sequence goes on from NC_041385.1 coordinate 14,134,483, forward strand.
ACAAGTTGCTATCTTGTTCCATTTTACTGAAAAACAAGGCTTTTCAGTCATCTTGCCCATGTGGTATGATTTGCATATCTCAAGTGATTCAAAATCAAGTGAGTCCAAATGATCCATCTGCATGGAGTTTCTTCATGCGTATACACCAATAGACATGGTTTGCATGTCTCAAACTTTTCAAAAAACGAGTGAGTCCAAAGATCCATCAACATGGAGCTTCTTCATGCGTATTATACCAATATGACTTACATGGCAGTGCCACAAGTAAGTGGTACTATCATTACTATCTTATATCTTTTGGCATGAAAATGTGTATCACTACGATCGAGATTCAATAAACCATTCCTTTAGTTGCAAGACCATTGAAGGTATTATTCAAATAAATAGAGTAACCATTATTCTCCTTAAATGAATAACCGTATTGCGATAGACATAATCCAATCATGTCTATGCTCAACGCAAACACCAAATGACAATTATTCAGGTTTAATACAAATCTTGATGGTAGAGGGAGCGGGCGATGTTTGATCACATCAACCTTGGAAATACTTCCAACACATATCGTCAGCTCACCTTTAGCTAGTCTCCGTTTATTCTGTAGCTCTTTTATTTCGAGTTACTAACACTTAGCAATAACCGGTATCTTAATACCCTGGTGCTACTAGGAGTACTAGTAAAGTACACATTAACATAATGTATATCCAATATACTTCTATCGACCTTGCCAGCCTTCTCATTTACCAAGTATCTAGGGTAATGCTGCTCTAGTGGCTATTCCCCTTATTACAGAAGCACTTAGTCTCGGGTTTGGGTTCAACCTTGGGTTTCTTCACTAGAGCAGCAGCTGATTTGCCGTTTCATGAAGTATCCCTTCTTGCCCTTGCCCTTCTTGAAACTAGTGGTTTCACCAACCATCAACAATTGATGCTCCTTCTTGATTTCTACTTTCGCGGTGTCAAACATCGCGAATACCTCAAGGATCATCATATCTATCCCGGATATGTTATAGTTCATCACGAAGCTCTTGCAGCTTGGTGGCAATGACTTTGGAGAAACATCACTATCTCATCTGGAAGATCAACTCCCACTCGATTCAAGTGATTGTTGCACTCAGATAATCTGAGCACAAGCTCAATGATTGAGCTTTTCTCCCTTAGTTTGCCGGCTAAGAAAATCGTCGGAGGTCTTATACCTCTTGACGTGGGCACGAGCCTGGAATCCCAATTTCAGCCCTCGAAACATCTCATATGTTCCGCGATGTTTCGAAAACATCTTTGGTGCCTCAACTCTAAACCGTTTAACTGAACTATCACATAGTTATCAAAACGTGTATGTCCGATGTTCGCAACATCCACAAACGATGTTTGGGGTTCAGCACACTGAGCGGTGCATTAAGGACATAAGCTTTCTACTGTCCGCATAATCGCTACTGTCAACTTTCAACTATATTTTCTCTAGGAACATATCTAAACAGTGGAACTAAAGCGCGAGCTTACGACATAATTTGCAAAGATCTTTTGACTATGTTCAGGATAATTAAGTTCATCTTATGAACTCCCACTTAGATAGACATCCCTCTAGTCATCTAAGTGATTACACGATCCGAGTCAACTAGGCCGTGTCCGATCATCACGTGAGACGGACTAGTCATCATCGGTGAACATCTTCATGTTGATCGTATCCTCCATACAACTCATGCTCGACATTTCGGTCTCTTGTGTTCCGAGGCCATGTTTGTACATGCTAGGCTCGTCAAGTTAACCTAAGTGTTTCGCGTGTGTAAATCTGGCTTACACCCGTTGTATGTGAACGTAAGAATCCATCACACCCGATCATCACGTGGTGCTTAGAAACGACGAACTTTCGCAACGGTGCACAGTTAGGGGGAACACTTTCTTGAAATTTTAATGAGGGATCATCTAATTTACTACCGTCGTTCTAAGCAAATAAGATGTATAAACATGATAAACATCGCATGCAATCAAATAGTGACATGATATGGCCAATATCATTTTGCTCCTTTTGATCTCCATCTTCGGGGCTCCATGATCATCATCGTCACCGGCATGACACCATGATCTCCATCATCATGATCTCCATCATCGTGTCTCCATGAAGTTGCCTCGCCAACTTATTACTTATACTACTATGGCTACCGGTTAGCAATAAAGTAAAGTAATTACATGGCGTTGTTCAATGACACGCAGGTCATACAATAAATAAAGACAACTCCTATGGCTCCTGCCGGTTGTCATACTCATCGACATGCAAGTCATGATTCCTATTACAAGAACATGATCAATCTCATACATCACATATCATTCATCACATTCTTCTTGGCCATATCACATCACATAGCATACCCTGCAAAAACAAGTTAGACGTCCTCTAATTGTTGTTTGCATGTTTTATGTGGCTACTATGGGTTTCTAGCAAGAATGTTTCTTACCTACGCAAAAACCACAACGTGATATGTCAATTGCTATTTACCCTTCATAAGGACCCTTTTCATCGAATCCGTTCCGACTAAAGTGGGAGAGACTGGCACCCGCTAGCCACCTTATGCACCAAGTGCATGTCAGTCGGTGGAACCTGTCTCACGTAAGCGTATGTGTAAGGTCGGTCTGGGCCGCTTCATCCCACAATACCGTCGAAACAAGATTGGACTAGTAACGGTAAGCATATTGAACAAAATCAACGCCCACAACTATTTTGTGTTCTACTCGTGCATAGAATCTACGCAATAGACCTAGCTCTGATACCACTGTTGGGGAACGTAGCAGAAATTCAAAAAATTTCCTACGTGTCACCAAGATCTATCTATGGAGAAACCAGCAACGAGGGGAAGGAGAGTGCATCTACATACCCTTGTAGATCGCTAAGCGGAAGCGTTCAAGAGAACGGGGTTGAAGGAGTCGTACTCGTCGTGATCCAAATCACCGGAGATCCTAGTGCCGAACGGACGGCACCTCCGCGTTAAACACACGTACAGCCCGGTGACGTCTACCATGCCTTGATCCAGCAAGGAGAGAGGGAGAGGTTGAGGAAGACTCCATCCAGCAGCAGCACAACGGCGTGGTGGTGGTGGAGGAGCGTGGCAATCCTGCAGGGCTTCACCAAGCACCGCGGAAGAGGAGGAGTAAGAGAGGTAGGGCTGCGCCAATAGAGGGAGAAACTCTGATCTTGGGCTGCTCCAATGCCTCCACTATATATAGGGGGAGAGGGGGCTGCGCCCCCACCTAGGTTTCCACCCCTAGGGGCGGCGGCCAGACCTAGATGGGACTTGGAGGGGGCGGCCAAGAGGGGGAGAGAGGGGGCGCGCCCTAGGGTGGGCCTATAGGCCCATCTGCGCCTAGGGTTTCCCCTCTCCCCTCCTAGCTGCGCCTTGGGCAAGGGTGGGAGGCGCACCAGCCCACTCTGGGGCTGGTCCCTTTCCACTCTAGGCCCATGCAAGCCTCCGGGGCCGGTGGCCCCACTTGGTGGACCCCCGGGACCCTCCCGGTGGTCCCGGTACGTTACCGATAAAACCCAAAACTTTTCCGGTGACCAAAACAGGACTTCCCATATATAAATCTTTACCTCCGGACCATTCCGGAACTCCTCGTGACGTCCGGGATCTCATCCGGGACTCCGAACAACATTCGTTAACCACATACAAACTTCCTTTATAACCCTAGCGTCATCGAACCTTAAGTGTGTAGACCCTACGGGTTCGGGAATCATGCAGACATGACCGAGACGTTCTCCGGTCAATAACCAACAGCGGGATCTGGATACCCATGTTGGCTCCCACATGTTCCACGATGATCTCATCAGATGAACCACGATGTCAAGGACTCAATCGATCCCATATACCATTCCCTTTGTCTAGCGGTATTGTACTTGCCCGAGATTCGATCGTCGGTATACCGATACCTTGTTCAATCTCGTTACCGGCAAGTCTCTTTACTCGTTCCGTAACACATCATCCCGTGATCAACCCCTTGGTCACATTGTGCACATTATAATGATGTCCTACCGAGTGGGCCCAGAGATACCTCTCCGTTTACACGGAGTGACAAATCCCAGTCTCGATTCGTGCCAACCCAACAGACACTTTCGGAGATACCTGTAGTGCACCTTTATAGCCACCCAGATACGTTGTGACGTTTGGTACACCCAAAGCATTCCTACGGTATCCGGGAGTTGCACAATCTCATGGTCTAAGGAAAAGATACTTGACATTAGAAAAGCTTTAGCATACGAACTACGATCTTTGTGCTAGGCTTAGGATTGGGTCTTGTCCATCACATCATTCTTCTAATGATGTGATCCCGTTATCAACGACATCCAATGTCCATGGTCAGGAAACCGTAACCATCTATTGATCAACGAGCTAGTCAACTAGAGGCTTACTAGGGACATGGTGTTGTCTATGTACCCACACATGTATCTGAGTTTCCTGTCAATACAATTATAGCATGGATAATAAACAATTATCATGAACAAGGAAATATAATAATAACTAATTTATTATTGCCTCTAGGGCATATTTCCAACAACATTTGCAATGGAGTTTTATATATCTTTAGCCACTGTTCATTAACACCAAGTCAACAACAACATCACTAAAATTCAGTTAACAACAACATCAGTGAAATTCAGTTAATTAACTGAAGAAGAGAAGAGAGAAAGTAGAGAGCAAGAGTAGTACTTGCATTAACTGAAACGTTTTACTTTAAACTTGCAAAATTGCAGTACTCCCTAAAACTACTACAAGCAAGAACTACTATTGGAGTGCACTACTGTAGGGCAGAAGAGAAAGAGAAGAGAGAAGAGAAAAAAGAGAAGATATTCTCTGGTCTACTGAAACTTGCACTACTACAATTTACTCCAGGGATACTATAGTTCTTTGCAAATTCTTTGCTCTACTCCACTGCATGCACTGCAATACACTACTCCACTGTATGTTTAATCAATTAACAGAAAAAGGTACATAACAAGCAAATGTAAAAAAAGAAGAGAGCTTGTACTGCCAGTACATCATCAGGCAGTTCACCAGAGATTTTCAAGTTAGAAATACTCCCAGGGGTAGATGAAGAGAGAATATCATGAAGGAACAGTTTACTTTTAATTAATGGAAAAGTTGCATTTACTTGTAATTAAAGGAACAATTTCAGTTAATTATAATATTCAATAGCAGCAGAGGCAAGCAGTAGCAGTAGCAGTAGATGCCAACTTTTGATATGCATGCATGCATTCTTTGCTTGTTTATATTCATTCTTGTAAACTGAACATGCTCATATATCTATCTATCTATCTACCTGCTTAAGTATGTATGTATGCATTGTATTTTTATTTCCTTTGGAAAGTAAAGTTTATTTCTTGGCTGGCTGGCATGATGGCTCATGGATCCCTCAGCTGCAGCTGCAGCTGGAGCTCAATCTGATCTCATCTGAAATGACTCTATAAATAGAGAGTGTAGTTAGTTACAAAGTAGCAGAAATAGTTGTTGGATACAGTTACTTGCATGGGCCTGGCTGATGAAGAAAACTTTATATATATTCATACTGATGTTGACTCTATAAATCATACTTATTGGACATGTTTTACGTGTTGATCCATCAATTGATCACATTGAGAAAGACTTGTAAAGATGATAATCATCTTTTACAGAAAACAATTTTCAGCAAAGGTCATGGCTCCGACCATCGTGTCGTGATGATTTTGCAGGTACCCCGAGAGGCCCTTGAGTTTGTTGGATTGTCGATTAATTTCCGTTCCGGCAAATTCGGGTACTCCATATGTCCTATTTTCAGCAATGGTCATGCTGAAATTTTCCATGAATTTTAGCATGACTTTGCTAAAAATAGGACATATGGGGTACTTGCGACTAATGCATGGGCCGGGGTATCTTAGTAATTAATTAATTAGGATCAACTGCCCCTTTATTCTTGCTGCATTAAACCATAGGTGGCAATAGAGCCAAGTGATTAGGCCCAACTTAGAATTCTCCTTCCCTTTTCTTGATAGGGTATATTATTAGAAGATACCCATATATATCAGTCAACCTAGCTAGGGTGCCTCGACATCGATAAACCCTAAATGATGAAAACTTAACTTAGCATTTAGGGTGCCTCAGCGTCGACAAACCCTAAATTATAAACCCTTGGCTTTTAGGGTGCCTCGGTGTCGATAAAAACCTAAATGATGAAATCTTAGGCTTTTAGGGTGCCTCGGCGTTGACAAACCCTAAATGATAAAAGCTTAGCTTTTAGGATGCCTCGATGTCGACAAACCCTAAATGATGAGACCATGATCTTGTTCCTTGACAATAACCAACTTTTTGACCAAACTTTTTTCCTATTTAGAGCAAAACATGGCCCACAACGATGAGGCCGGCGGTTTGGGCAAGCAATTGTGGGAGCTGTCCCAGGAAATGGAGGAAGAACCTCACCGCTATGAGGACACCGTGGAAGACACCGATCCTGACTACACAACCCCTAGTGGCGTCGGGGACGACACCACTGATGGTGCCGCCGAGGATGCCACCACTGATGATGGCACCGCACGCACAGATGGCAGCCAATCGAAGAGGCAACGAAAGGACAGGCGCCCGAACATCCTTGGCACCGTCAAGGAGGAATTTATTAAAGTGTCCTCCGAGGGGCATCCAACGACGCCCAAAGAATTAGTCAAGGGGTACTCGGTTCAGCTCGGGTGCATTGTCCGGAGCACCGTCTCGATCAACACCGAGAACCTAAGGCATAAGGACCGAGGGAATTTGCACAGCCTCCTCTTCATGAAGCTGCACGAACGATACAAGTTCCCCGCTGACTTTGCAAACACACGCCTCTCAGGGAATAAAGTGAAAAGTGCCGCCCTCACAAGGATGAGCATGACCCTGTCTACTTGGAGAAGCGCGTGAAGAAAATGATTGACAAAGGTGATAGTTATGAGAAGATCAAGGCGGAAAAATCCTTCGATGAGCGAAGATGACTACAAGGAGTTCAAGATCAAGTGCGAGAGAAGCGCAACTGTGGAATCAAGTCAGTGGGGGAAAGAAATGCGGGAGTTGAACTTAGGGGTCCACCAACTCGGTCCCGGCGGTTACAGAGTGGCGGATCCTATATGGGACAAGGAGGACGCGGAGCGTGCCGAGCAAGGCCTACCGCCCCGCTTCGAGAAATACCGTGACAAGCAGACCAGGAACTATGTCAGGGCCCGGTACAAGGAGGACCTGGTAACAAAGGAGCTTACCACGGACCCGAAGAACATGGCGCTTGAGCGTGTTCTGGTAAGGAATACACCCCCGCGTAATTAGCTCCATATGGTTGCATTCTAATTAATGAAGCCAAATTTCTAAATGGTTCACATTCCTTTCACAGGAGACTGAAAGCAGTAGCGCGGGGTCGTCTCAGAGCTCCCCTGCTTGGGACAGCACTCTAAATAGGGCATTGAACGTAATGAAAAACAAGGATAAGCTCAGTAAGCCGTCGTCAGCTGGTCGTGTGGCCGGCAAAGGCTTGTTCACAAAATGGTCGTCATACTATAATGTTGGTGGGTGAAAGGAGAGAAAGACTAGCTTGGAAAGCCAGTCGCACGAGGTTCAAGAACTCAAGGCACAAGTGGCGCGGATTCCGGAGATTGTCCAAGAGCAAGTGCAACAACAACTGGGAACTACGCTCACCGCCATTGTGCCTACCTTGATTCACGGGCTGACGGCGTGGATTGCGGGTGGCCAACAGGGGCCGCCCCTGGTTCCCATCTTCACGGCCAGCAACTCGCACAACACGCAGGCGGCGCCATTGGTGTCTCCGGCGGAGGCGGTATTCGTGTCTCTGGCGCCGGCAAGGGCATTGGAGCTTAATGCACCCGGGTGTACGCCGGCCGGCACCTCGGCAGCAAGCGGCCCCTCCGTCAGTTGCACGCCCGCCGTTGGCGGTGCCTCGACATTACCCGAGCTCGACGGCATCACGGTAACTAAGCCTCTCGGCCGATGACTTCATCTTGCCTTTGACTGGGCATCCCTGACACTCTACATGTTTTCGCAGGGCGCCACCGATGTTCCATGCACTCTCCTGCACTTCGTGGGCAGCGAGTTGATCAATGTTGCCAAGGGCAGAATCGTTCAACTGGGCAACCCCGTGTTCCACGGTAATCCGATGACACCCACCGTGTATAGGGTTGAACTGGTTCGGGTGCTGCCAGGCTGCAACGATTTGTTACCTCCGATTAAACCCGCTGGGGCTGACGAAGATGATGTGATGACCCTTAGCGCCTGCATAAGCTGGCCCCTGCTTTGGCCAAAGAGCCAGATTCGTTTGGGGCGGGGGACACCACCCCACAGACAACACCTCCAGTCGTGCTGGCGCCAAGCCATGGCAAGACCGCCGCAACGCTACCGGACATGCCGGACATCCCTATGGCACAGGATCCGTACATGCATATGGCACATGATCCGGACGATGATGACAACGACGACGATACATTTACCAACGTCGATAAGTACTTTGCCGAACATGGGTACGGTGACGAATTCTTCGGGCCTCCTTCTCAAGAACCCAACCCTGAAAAAGACGACCGCGATCTAGCTGGTACCACAGAGAAACCCAATTGCAACAGGCGTCGTCTGGCGTTCAGTTCTCAAGAGACGCCTCTAGATACCGCCTTCACCGAGCCACAGATAGCCGAGGTGCGAAATATTATCAGCCCCAACACACTCAAGAAGGCGGTCTCTGAGCAGAACTCGATCCCATTACAGCTGATGAAGAAGAAGGGACGGAAACGAAAGAATAACAAGAGCGGTGCGAGCCAGCTGGCACCGAGTATGATCCGTGCTCAGGACGGGCCACCTTCACCTAAGGATATCTTGAGGAGGGTGCATGTGGCGGGTAGGGCGATGCTACCGAGTAATCTGCTCAATGTTGCAACCGGTGCTATGCGGAGTCTGCATGATAGTGTTCTTTCTTTGGAGAAGCGGCGTCTCTCCCAGAATGATGTGGCATACCCGGTTTTCGTGGCCAAGGTGCCAGAGGGAAAGGGCTTTGTGGATAGAGCCATCGGGGGTACGATCATCTTGCGGTTTGATGACATCTTCGCTATGTTTAACCTTCATCCGCTGCACTACACCTTCGTTCGGCTGTTTTCGCTGAGTATGGAGATGCGGATCATTAGAGACAAGACCTCGGACATCGTGATAGTCGACCCCTTCTAAATGCGTGCCAAGATCTTGGGAAGCGCCGGGGACCAGCAAGTCGCGAGTTCACACCTCGAAGGCGTCATTCTGGCAAACCCAGATAAGGATAACTTCCTCGTGCCTTACTTTCCCGAGTAAGTCATCCCCTCACCGCCCTGTAACATATGATTTCTTAGATTTCGATCGTTCTTTTTTTTCTAACATTCCGTGTTTTGTGCAGTCACACACATTGCACACTCATCCTCTTAAGCCTGAAATATTCCTTTTCCACGTATTTCGACCCGGACCGTGAGTCGAAGATAGACTACACAGATATCAAGAAAGTTCTTGATGATGCTCTCCCCGGCTACGCCAGATCTGGAGGCACCTTCAAGAGGCCAGATCATAGGTACGGCAAGCACGTGTTCACCCACAATACGACGTTCCCCTGCGTCAAGCAGCCTCCTGGCGGTTAGAAGGATGCCTACTACGCCCTCCATCACATGTCGGCGATCTTACGGGACCATAATCACCTTCTGCTACCAGATAATCTCAAAGATTGGTCCACACGCTTGTCGGCAATCCAGGACGCGGACATTAGACAAGAATTCTTTCGCATCTAGTCGGAGTTTGCGGAAATCATCCATCAAGATATCCTTCGTACCTCGGGCAGTTCTACCTCAGATCTCAACCGTCCAACAGTGAGATAGAAACAACGCTACAAATGCAGGCTGACAACGCACGCGATTTCATGACCATCACGAAAGACGGCAGCTTCATCCATGCTCCGTGAATTGCTACTAATTCATGTTGTAATATTAAACTTTAATGAACTTGTATGTCTCTTTGGTTTGGACAATCGTTCAACTTATATGTAATTGATGCTATTTATTAGTAGGACCATGGATCGTGCTGTTATAGTTGTAATATTAAACTTTAATGAACTTGTATGTCTTTGTGAATTGCTACTAATGTTTTGTTAGGCTAGTGTGTAGAGATGCCGTCGTATGTCGTGTACAAGGGTAAGGTTCCCGGAGTCTACGACGACTGGGAGGAGTGTCGGAGACAGGTTCACCGTTTCAGCGGTAACAGTTACAAAGGGTACACCACTAGAGCGGAGGCGGAAGTTAGATACGCGCGCTATCTAGCGGGAGAGAGGAGGGAGCGTTGGAGGAACCGGATGAAGACCAGTTTCATCGCGATTATGCTCATCGTGATGACCGCATCTCTCTTCTATGTGATGGTAGTCTAAATGATCGATATCGACTTATAATATGAAGACAAACTCGCCATTCGCGGTCTCGAGACTTGTAATTTTCTAACTTTGTTCAGTATTTTAAATTCGGAGACTAATATGATGAATTGCATTCGGAGGCTAATCTTCTATTGTATTTGATAAATCTGCTGTTTATATGTTGTGTTCTCTATATTCTGTGCAGTAATATGTTTGGTAACCTGCGCAAATGTCAGAAAAGAAAAAAATAATCCCTAGTATTCATACTAGTGGCGCACTAATCAGCACACTAATGGCGCACTGCAAAAAGGACACTAATGGCGCATAATCCACTAGTGCGCCATTAGTAAGCCAAAGCACATGAGTAAATATGGCCCCCTGGGAGGCATACTAATGGCGCACTGTGGGCTATACTAATGGCGCACTGCCTGGTGCGCCATTAGTATACCAGATATTAATGGCGCACTGCCTGGTGTGCCATTAGTATATCAGATACTAATGGCGCACCAGTGGTGCGCCATTAGTAAAAAATTCTAATGGTGTGGTGCTAGTGGCGCATCTATAGTGCGCCATTAGTAGGCAAAACAGGTGCGCCACTAGTAGGCCTTTTCCTAGTAGTAGCTTAGAGATAGTGTTGTCAACGCTGAAGAATATTTGAAGATGCTGTGTAAAAAGAGGAAGGTGGATAAGGAGATCATATTTTTTAAATCAGACTTTGCTAAGATGGTGTTGGCGAAGCAGGAGGCACTTTCCCAGTTGGCCAGTGCAAAGCAGGTTCTTATTGAACTGAAAGCAATGGTGGATAAGGCGAGCCTGGATGATCTCGATTGGGGAAATGAATATATTGTTCTTATGAAGTTGAACTATCTATATGTTGTACTTTGCTGTTTTTCAGTAGCTATCGTACTGTGATGTTAAAATATATCTATGTGCCTGATATGAAATTGGCAAACAGATGTTCGATATGAAATGTGAATTTGCGTAATACTGGAATTATTAATTGTAAACTAATAAACCTGCTAAATGGGTCATGGAACTTTGAAAATGGTTCTAGCAGTAAAAACATTTGTGATGGATAGTCCAATGCCACATAGTTTTCTTCATCAAATCATGTGTGATGTAGTTGATAAAAGCAAACGGTTAACCAAGGCAGAGCGTGTGTGATAGTTACACGTATCACACACGAGCCTATACATAAACATGTGTGGGATGTACATACGAACGGAAACGTTTTCCCTGGATTGACTGTGTGGGATGTACATAAGAACGGAAACGTATTCCTTGGATTGACTGTGTGCGATATACATACCTACGGAAATATTTTTCTGGGATTCACCGTGTGGGATGTACATACCTACGGAAATATTTTCTGGGATTCACCGTGTGAGATGTACATACCTACGGAAATGATTGGGTTTCCGTGGGTCACCCGATCGCACACGAACTCATTTGGTGTGCCAGGAGGGCCTATCCCTGACGGTTTCTGGGTCGTGTGGGAAGGACCCCCTAATCACCCACACTCACTAGGTGACGGTTCCAAATACCGTCGCGGAAAAGGGTTTAAAACCGTTTGTATAGCACCGACGCGTACCAGTGTATGTAGAGAAACTGCCAGCTAATCCTTATGCAGGAGATGGAACGGTGCATCCTGATATGCACTTGATCTATGTGGATGAAATTTATGGATTGTTTAAACTTACAGGTCAATCCAGAGATGGACTTAAGATGAAAGTATTCCCTTTATGTTTGGAGGGAAAGACATTGACATGGCATAGGCTATGTGATGATACTGAAACATGGGATTGGAACCGGTTGAAGCTGGAATTTCACTAGAAATTTTACGCTATGCATTTGGTTCATCGTGATCGGAATTATATATATAATTTTTGGCCTCGTGAAGGACAAAGTATCGCTCAAGTTTGGAGGAGGCTTAAGTATATGTTGAAGACATGTCCCAATCATGAGCTCTCGAGAGAAATAATTATTCAAAACTTTTATACTCGGCTTTTTCATAATGATCAATCCACGCTTGATACTTCTTCTGCTGGTTCCTTTATGAAGAGAACTATTGAGGGTGGTAGAGGGTGGTGCAGCATATCGGTGGTAGAGGGTGGGGGACGCGCCCCGCGGCGCGATTTCGTCGGCATATTTGGTCGGCATCACCGGGGGCGGACGGGCGGAACCAATGGCGGGCGGCGGCAGAAGGAGGTGGGGAAAGGGCGTGGCTGAAATGTCCCTCCCGCCAACCGCTTTCCTGCGATACGGGGCACCGTAGGGGCGAGGCGGAAACATGCGTATTTGCGGGTTGGGGCCAAGATTTTGCCGCGCCCCTCAAAAAAATTTACGGGCCGGCCGCGTTTGCGGTGTCTGTTCGGGCGGAATTTTCCGCGCCAGCCCGCATTTTGACAGTTATTTTACAGGTCGGGGCGTTTTACGGGGTCTGCTAGAGTTGCTCTTATACTTGCTCAAACTTCGTGCAAATGAAGCTAAAGACAACTAGCCTAATATTGTGCGAGAATTTCTGAAGCGCGTCAAGTAGATCTCAATAATTTATAATAGATTTTTAGTTAAATCATCACTTTATATGTATACATTGTCAATTTGCTATTTTGTTATTACAAGTGAAGTGGACTTTAGTTATTATACAATTGTGACCACGTTATATTGTCTCTACCTGCGAAATTTAGTATGCATTATCTTTATATGACTTCAGCAAACTATTTTAGAAGCCCATGGCAACGCACGGGCATTCTACTAATATACAAGAGGGAACATACAGGAGGGAATGAGAAAAAATGAGACATGCAGGGCCAAAACCAGACTTGGATACAATTAGTGGACTTGAAATGTTACTTTTCTTTATGAAGGCAAAGTCACGTAGATTGGATTAGGCAAGGTGATTTGTTTTTCAAAAGTTGGAACAGGAAGATAATGAAGCGTTGCTGTTATGTATCAACTAAATTTTCTGTATTTTCTTTGTTGTATTTATGATTTGCCAGCTTGGTTTCACCTTTCTGTTGGTCATTGTAGGAAACAATTTTGCTGGGCAAAAAGAAAAGAAGGAACATGAGACACTAACAGGCGGGCTCCTCCAGACCACTAGTACATGTCCCCTAGCTATGCAAATATCGAGTGTTAACTTTTTTCTCTAGTATCATCTTGACGTGACATTTTTAGTTAACTAGTTTAATGTCCGTGCGTTGTTATGGGTTATTTTTTTATCGGATATGTATCTACCACGGGCAAACCCAGTGGCCGATGTTGCTCGTATCTCTCACGACGGCTAGCGCCTTCATGGACGCAAGGCTAGTGCTCTTCACGGACGCAACTGATGCCCTTATCTCCCGCGACCACTATAGACCGGCGGCGGCTCCTGCAAGCCCGCAATTGATGCCCGTGACATAACAACTATTGCCTGCAATGCAGTATATCACTATAACATTCCGGGATAATACCCTGACAAGATTTGGTTGTTATATTTTTTTTTTGCATCATCATCACATTGCATGTTTTTGACATGCTTTTGCTAAACCTAATTTATTAGGCAAACCCTATTTATTTTTACTATTTTATTCTATGGTTTTATAAAGCCCTCTTCCCTTTTTCATTTTTAAATTAAACTAAATAATAATATTGTTTTTGATATAAAAAATTAAATATATCACAAGACTTTGCAAAATTTCAAAAATGTTTGCCCTTTTCTTTTCCCCCAAATCCCCTTGCTTCCATCCTTTGCTTTTCTGCAAATCAATTGAAAAAAGAAAGGGAAGAAGAATAAAACAGAAGAAAAAGTCCCGGCTCCACCAACTGGACATGTAAAAAGAAGTTGAATTCAGGCGACTCTCTTTTTCTCTTCGATAAAGGCGTTTACCTTCGCGTTCCATACGGAGCCCATATCATGGCCGTGCGCGTGCATATAGATTCGAGCCTGCTGGTCCACCAGGTCCCACAATTGCTCCTCACTTTCCCAAACTATACGAAGCTAATACAGTCAAATCGTATCTGACTCCACTGCGTAATAGTAGTACTACCGTACCTACACCCTACCACCCCAATATTTTAAACCCCGCTCCGGCTCCCCATCCTTTTCTTAGGAAACAGGCCACCTGCGTCTTCCCCAATTTCTCCCGGACTGAGCTTCAACCTGCAGTTGGGCCATGACATGTGGGCCTAACAGACGGTTGGCCCACATGCCATTGACCCAACTTCAGGTGCAGTTACGGCACCGAAGCAGCGTCCCTTTCTCCCAGTTCCTCCCCTCTCAGATCCAGTCGCCCGAGAAGCTCACCATTCTGCCGGAGGTAGTGTTGGTGGAACCGCGCCGGTGGAGCAGCGGCGCACCACTTCTCCGATTTGGGTTTCTCCGGCAATGATCTAACCGAAGCTGACGAATCCTGCCTCCAATCCCGTGACCTGCTCACGGGCGAGGAGGCCCAACACCGCCACGTCGTCAACTCTCTCCTCTGCCCTGGTAGCCATCGAGGAGGCTGGCTAGGGAACAACCACCACCGTATGCTTTTCGTCCTCTGGCCAGACCAACCCTGTGCCCCTCCAACGAGGACGACGGCCACAGCCACCTCGAGCAGGCGTTGAGGATTTAGGTGCTCCCTCCTTGTTTCCTCCAGAATCCAAACCAGAAATCCCCTGGACGCCAAGATTTTCTACCGGATCTGGGCAAGCCTTGTGCGAGTAGCATCGGAGTTGTAGGGCTCTAGACTCCGCACGACGATGTTCCATTTCTTAGCTTCTCTGGTTCTTCCTGCTCTCTTTTCTACCTTCTAATTTCGGACTTTCTTCAAACTCCAGTGCGTCTACTGGGCTAATGGATGTTGGATCTTGAAGAATGCCATTTTTGTTGTCGGTTGTTTGGTGATATGGATTTGTGCTAAAGACTGTAAATCTTGGATTTTATTTTCTGATCTACACTGCGTATTTTCGTGTGTGCATATCCAGATTCTTGTATGTCTAACTTGTATGATGATTCGGGCCCTCTTGAAAAGATAATACCCTACGTCCTACTTTGATTGTATGATGATTGTGTGTCGAGTACAAGCCTGAACTATCTTGAGATCATAAGTAGTGTTCTAACCCTAGGGCTAGGTGGATGTGATTATGAATAGATTCCCCCTACAGGCTAAACCTCTTGGTTTATATACACGCCACAGGGGTACATAGGGTTAGATGGTCGGTTGCTGATCTAGAGATGCGCATGGCCGCAACCAGCAATCCTTGGAGTAGATGCGAAGTCTTCGGTGTCATCTTGATTACGTCAAGGTGGGAGGCTTCTGGAGTCCTTCCTTGCGAGAATGGCATCGCATAAGTTCCGGCCGAGGACTGTGGGCCAACTATGATAGGTGGGAACCCGTTGAACGAGTTCACGCCCGAGGGTGGCCCGATCTTCATGTCGTAGGATCGAATTGGGAGGGATAAGTAGCTGCAAGCATCTGGCGGAACTACCTTTATACCTGCCAAGGCTGGATGCAACTCGTGCATTGGGATGGCTAACCGAAGCTACAAGAACTCCAACCCGCTATCTGAACAATCGCATAACCACAAACTGGGGCACGAATTAGGGGGAACCAAAGGCTCCTTCTCGTGAATCTGGATAAACACACAAGAGCAAAGGTAGCAAGGATCTCTTGGATCTCTCTAGCAGTCTTGCTACATAAGCTTGTAGCTGAATGGTTTGACAAAATGTTTCTAAGAGGATGGGGGAGATGGGGTTTTATAGCAGGGACAACCCCATTTAGCTAGATGTGAAACTGGTTTCAAAAGTAAGCAGATTTGCATGGCTCCCTTGGCGGAATAAGGAGTCAACTTTGAGAGTTGTTGGAGAGCTCCTGGGAAATTCGTGAAGCCTTGATAATTTGGACATCTTCCACGAGAATGACAAGAGCTTTTAACTCACAACTTCAAATGATGTGAGGTTTTTTGCATTGAAAAGATAATTTGATGTAGCTTCTGGAGATGTGCCCCTATGACCCCATCTCTCCACCATATGGGTGTGACACATTGGAATATTAGAGGTAAAAGATGACAACATCAGCTTCATTTGGAACTTGTTTAGATAAAAGTTCGTTATAGCTCACATCACTAGTTTTATCAACAAACAAATCATCCTCACCTAGCAAACCATCTTCACCAATATTGAAATCGAGATACTCAGGTTGTGATACCTTGGGGCCTTTAGCCATGAAGCATCTTCCAATTCCTTCATTTGATAAATCAAATATGTCATGGAAGTTGGAGGATACGAGAGCAAGTCTGCGAACACCTTCATCTTGACTATAGTCAGAGTCGGAGTGATAACTTCTCTCGGAGTTGTTGTCGGAGTCGGAACCAGGAAACTATTCACCAATATGAGCTTGATGTTTTCTAGAATAGCTCTTGGTTGACTTGTATTCTTCCGATTCCTTGTTCCTTCGAGAAGCTCTTTGTTCATAACGATCATCTTTACTCCTTCTCTCTCTATGAGGTGATTCATCTCTTCTACTCTTCTTTCTAGGTGAGTCTTCTCTTTTCTTGTGAGGAGTCGTACACTTATTAGAATCGTGTCTGGATTTTAGATCGCGACACCAGCCACCACCATTGGCTTGGCTCCTTCCACTCCGCGATGCAAGTGATGGGCACATACGACAATAAGTCGAGCATCTCTACAGCGCCGCCGCAGTGCGCAACTACCCGTCGGACGGGCTACCCCCATTGGAGCCGGTCGACCCCCAGGTTGTCACCCGACGGGAGATGCGGGAAGACTGGGAGTGCCTCACGGCCGAGCAAGCTGGTGAGGCCTACATCGCGGATCTCCGCCACCGATACCCGCTACGCGTCAGAGGCGGAGCGCCCGCTGTACAAGCAGTATGCGGCGAGGAGGACAGAGGTATATGCTGAATTTGTACTTGCAACTAAAATAATGTGAAGGGATAGCAGAGAAGGATAGAGCCGTTACTCAGTTGATGAAGGAAAACTTTAAATTTAAAACCAATCTTGTCGTGAAAATAATACAACCTCGACGTCTGTGCTCGCGGCGCGGTCAGCGAGAGTCCGAAAAACAAGAAAGACAAAACTAAATCGTTTATTACTTGATCGATGAAGGCGAACATGGTGTGTCACATGCACGCACATGGAGATACAGAAAGCAGCCGGCGACCAAGCGCTGAATTTGTTTAAAGGGTACTACGAACAAAAATAACGCGTTTGTAATTGAAGGTGGGAGATTAGTTTACTGTGTACCAGGCCGGGGCACCCGGACCCATGGATGCCCTCACGGATGACCCCGAGAGGATGAGGACGGGCGGGGTCGTCCACCGTCGTCACCAAGGAAGCCGGCGTGGGACAGCAAGGCCCAGAGGTGCGTCGTGAGCTCTCCATGACGTTTTATGAGGCCAACTCCACCGCGCGACTTCATCCTGTCCGCGCGTGTTCGTTTGAGGTAAAATGGAGGAACCAGACGGAGCGCGGGAGCAAACAGATTTTTGTTCGTTTTTTGTCCGCTTTCGACCCATCTCTGGCCAAAGTTTGCACCAATTTTAAGGTGAAACGGACGGCGCGCGGACGGGCGTTGTTGAGTTCTACGGTAGGGTTGCGTCGACTGCAAATTAAAATTTTCTACGCACAGGACACCCAAGAACATGCTACGGGAGATGGATCACAGATTGTTACCGCTAGACGCGCACTGCCGTGCAGTGGAAGTAGAGTTGAGGCAGCGCGTTCCCGAAGTCTCCTCCTCCTTGTCGGTCTTCCACATAGCCGATCGGATCCCGCGAACAGCACCGCATCTAACGGTATCCGCGCGTGCAAGAGGAACGTCGTGCGGCGGACTGCTAGGTCGGATCACACAACCGGCGGCTAGTGGAGATGGCTAGTTGCAACACATGCAAAGCCCTAACGACCGTGCTGAAGCGATCAACTGAATAAGTGTGCCGCACCTCCACTATTTATAGGCATCCATCGCGGGCTCAACACTTGGGCCTTGCACGGATCCTAAAGCCCAAAGTCTACTCGGTCGTGTTCCAAGTCCAGCTCGGATCACCTCCGACCAGTGTCCTCCGAACCGACCTCATAGGTTCCTTCCCTTAAGCGCGTAACCCCTTAGGTTCAAGTCGAGTTGGTCACAGTTCGGATCACCTCCAACCTGCACGGTTGGTAGCGGCCTCTAGCAAGGCGTGCCAGCCACCAAGCAGACTATGAAGCTGGTTAGGCGAACCTGTACAATATGTCACACTTATGTTCCCTTTGCCTCACGATATATGTTGTCCGACTCAAGGCGAGACTGTCATCCTTGTGCTAGCCCGACCTCTTTCTTGTTCCAGTGATACTGACCACAAACTAGATTATCTCATAATCCTTGTCGCATGGCCATGCTTATCCTGGTCAGATCACACGCGGGGCCCAGAGTATATCTCTCCTGATCGGAGGGGCAAAACCCATCTTGCTCGACTATGCCTCGCAGCATGGGACTGGACAAACCCGAAACCTACCTTTGTAACTACCCAGTCACGGAGTAGCATTTGGTCGGCCCAAAGAAAGTCTGTCACCATCCGATACATGCGTCAGCTCAGGTCTTAGGACATAGAACGTATGTTGTACTAGAGACTCACAGATGACATATCGTTGTGTCTCATAGTTGGGTCTGTCCGACTCGAACCTTATCTCGACTCGGAATCGACTACGTCGAATCCGACCAGATCCTTCCGAGTCCATATTATCCGGTTAGCATCCAATGCTCCATGGCTAGTGAGACCGAGTCATCCACCGTGTCATATGCTAGTCTAGTCCGACATGTGCCCACACGTCACTTGCGACTAGGGACAATTTAGGATGTATCATACAACACAAGATCTCACAGACAAGTCACGTACTTGCCAACAAGTATCATTGATTACATCCAAGGACTATCTTTATTCATAAACACATAAGAAATATCATCATACATGATTCCTCTAGGGCATATCTCCAACAAGCGGGACGCGCGCGCTTGTCCTCCCCTGGCCCGCCTGTCGGTGGCACAAAGCAACCCCCTCCCCCGCGCTCCATTTGGCACCATTTCCCCCCAAACCCTCCCACTTCACGCCGCCCCCTTCCTCCCCCGTCCATGCCGACGCCTAGCCGAATTCCGGTGGCCTGGCCGTCAACCCGCCCGGAATGGTCAAGAAGAAGAAGGCCAAGGCGCCAAGGAAGTCGTGGTCGGAGTGCACGCCGGAGGAGATCGCCAAGTTGGACGCGGAATCGGCAAAGAGAAGGAACCGAAGGGCGGTCGTCAAGGACAATGCCACCGCGGCCAAGTTCACCGCCGAGCGCGATGCGATGGAGGCCACGCAGTGCAAGGCCGAGGGCGAGGAGAAGGAGGCCATCGTCAACAAAGCGCACACGCTCCTCATGCTTGGCATTTGTCATCCGGCGGGTTTCTCTGCAGCGGCCGTCGGCTCGGCGAGCACAGGCTCGTCGGTCACCCAGCCTCCGCACTGCCAGTCACCGACGTCGCGGACCACGCCTATGTCGCCCGGCTTTCCCTCGCCAAGGCACGATGGCCAGACCCATTTCTTGGGGTCGCCGGATGTTGGCGTGATCGCGTCGTCCACCCCGCGCCCCTCTGCCGTCATCGACCTCAATGTCACACCTGGGTCTAGCAGCGGTGGCCGCCCGTCCGTCGAGATGCAAATAAAGCAAGCAAGGCCGCCGTTTACGGGCACCATGCCGTCCCCCGCGTCTTGTTCGGTGGAATG
This sequence comes from Triticum dicoccoides, assembly GCF_002162155.2. Taxonomy (NCBI): domain Eukaryota; kingdom Viridiplantae; phylum Streptophyta; class Magnoliopsida; order Poales; family Poaceae; genus Triticum; species Triticum dicoccoides. The sequence goes on from NC_041385.1 coordinate 14,154,596, forward strand.
CCAACACCAACGCCACCGGTTGACGACCCCTTCTACAACCAGTTCATGGAGGATGTGATCTACGATGGTGGGCATGGCCCTGCCTACGATCCCGAGGAGACCCAAAGTCAGGATGGCCACGCCCAGTACATTGCTGATGAAGAGGCCGGCGACCGTGCTGACTACGACCATGGTGACTCGTGGCATGAAGACGATGACATCTATTGCGAAGGTGATGGTGATGAAGAAGAAGGCAATGACATTGATATTAGTGGCGAGCCATTGTTCATCAACGAGCTCATCCAAAGAGCGAAAGCACAAAAGAGGAGGAAGAGCATTCGCACGGGTTCATATACACAAGAGGAGGACAAGTTGATTTGCCAATATTGGATGGAGATTAGCCAAGATCCAAGGATGGGCGCGCAACAAAAGAGACTAGTTTTTTGGACGAGAGTCCACAAAACTTTCCATGAAAGGAAGATGTTTGAGCCCTACCAAATTACAAGCAACCCTGGCATCACCTCGATTCAAAAGAGGTGGTTGTTCATCCAACAAGAGTGCAACAAGTATTGCGCCACATTTGAGAGCGTTGAAGCACGGCCCGTGAGTGGTCTCGGCATTGGGGACATGTATACTCTCCTCATCCTAGTCCTTTCCTTGCTACGACCATGAGACTTCGGCCTTGTATATGTTTGCATGTCCAATTCTTGTTGATCATGTGGTGCAGGCAATTCAATCTTTGGAAGCATTCAAGGCCCGACACAATGACAAGCCATTCACTATTACGTATTGTTGGACGATCATCAACAATTTCCCTAAGTTCAAGGATCAATACCGTGAACTTCAAAGGAAGAGAGGCAAGAAGACGGCCAAGTTCGCCAGAGGTGGAGATGGCAAGGCGTTGAAGAGGCTGAGGGGCAAGAACAACTCCAAGGTGGACGACATACGTGATGCCTCATCCATGGCCTTGCATGAGACTTTGCATGGCATGATGTCGCAAAAGGATGTGAGGGACGAGAAGAAGCGGCAAAGCAAAGACGATCAAATGAAGCAATACCTAGAGCTTCAAAGGAAGAAGCTTGAGATGGAGGAGGCGGCCAAGAAGAGGAAGATCGACATGGAGGAGGCGTCCCGGCAAAGGCAGCTCGACATTGAAGCTGCCAATGTCAAGGACAGGCAGAGGCAGCTCGACATCGAGGCCGCCAATGCCGCAACCAATGCAAAGGAGGTGGCCCTTGCGATCATGAGCGTGGACTTGACCAAGATGAGCGAGAAGACGAGGAGCTGGTTTGAGGCCAGGCAGAAGGAGATGTTCAACGCCGATGGCCCGAACTAGGTCGTCCGATTGGCCGTGGCTGTTCTTTTTGGAGGCTGGCATGGGTGCCGCCCGCTAGGCTGCTGGCTGTGTGCCGGCGAGAAACATATTCATTTTGGAGGCTGGTTGTGTTGCCGGCGAACAAAACTATTCATTTTGGAGGCTGGCTGTGTTGCTGGCCGCTGGCTGTGTTGCCGGCGAGGACGTGTAGGCCGCTGGCTCTGTTGCTGGCGTGAACTAGGGCCGCTGGCCTGAACTAGGGCCGCTGGTATTTGAAATGTTGTTCTCTTATTAATATGGAGGCGGACAAGATGGGGCCAAAGGATGCGGCCACGTGCTGGGCGCACGGCCACCGCGTCCCAGGACTGACCCGGATCCGACCCCATCGCCCTACCCAAACAGACAGAATTCGGGCAAAGCGGGCGTCTATTTGGGGTCGCGCGGTGGAGTTGGCCTGAGGTGCGTGATACGTCTCCAGCGAATCTATAATTTTTTATTGTTCCATGATATTATATTACCTGTTTTGGATATTTATGGGCTTTACTTTACACTTTTATATCATTTTTGGGACTAACCCACTAACCGAAGGCCCAGCCCAAATTGTTGTTTTCTTGCCTATTTCAGTGTTTCGAAGAAAAGGAATATCAAACAGAGTCCAAACGGAGTGAAACCTTCAGGAGAGTTATTTTTGGAACGGAAGCAATCCAGGAGACTTAGAGTATACGTCAGGGAAGCAACAAGGAACCCTCGTGGCTCCCTTGACCGACTTGTTTCGCCTATATATGTCTATACCCTAAAAACATCGGGGAGCACAATAGATCGAGAGTTCTGCCGCCGCAAGCCTCTGTAGCCACCAAAAACCAATTCGGACCCTGTTCCGGCACCCTGCTAGAGGGGGTATCCCTCACCGATGACCATCTTCATCATTCCGGTGCTCTCCATGACGAGGAGGGAGTAGTTCACCCTCGGGGATGAGGGTATGTACCAGTAGCTATGTGTTTGGTCTCTCTCTCTCGTGTTCTTGATTTGGCACGATCTTAATGTATCGCGAGCTTTTCTATTATAGTTGGATCTTATGATGTTCCTCCCCCTCTACTCTCTTGTAATGGATTTAGTTTTCCCTTTGAAGTTATCTTATCGGATTGAGTCTTTAAGGATTTGAGAACACTTGATGTATGTCTTGCATGTGCTTATTTGTGGTGACAATGGGATATCACATGATCTACTTGATGTATGTTTTGGTGATCAACTTGCGGGTTCAGCGACCTTGTGAACTTATGCATTGGGGTTGGCACACGTTTTCGTCTTGACTCTCCGGTAGAAACTTTGGGGCACTCTTTGAAGTACTTTGTGTTGGTTGAATAGATGAATCTGAGATTGTGTGATGCATATCGTATAATCATGCCCATGGATACTTGAGGTGACATTGGACTATCTAGGTGACATTAGGGTTTTGGTTGATTTGTGTCTTAAGGTGTTATTCTAGTATGAACTCTATGATCACTAGTAGAAAAAAGAGGGCTTTGGTCCAGGCCGGGTTAGCCCATTAGTCCCGGTTCAGTCTAGAACCGGGACCCATGGGGGCATTGGTCCCGGTTCGTGAGCCTAGGGGGCCGGCCGGGCCACGTGGGCCATTTGTCCCGGTTCGTCTGGACCTTTTAGTCCCGGTTGGTGGCACGAAACAGGACTAAAGGGTGCGATGCCCATTAGTACCGGTTCGTGGCACCAACCGGGACTAAAAGGTTAGACCTTTAGTCCCGGTTCGAGCCACTAACCGGTACTAATGGGGTTTGAGGCATTAGTACCGGTTCATGGCACGAACCGGTACTAAAGGTCCCATTTTCAAACTCTACCCCTCCCCCCTGTGGATCGCCTTTTCAGTTTAAAAAAATAAAAGAAAATGATGGAAATGTCAAAAAAATAAAAGAAAATAAGTTTCCCATGTGATATGTGGTCTAGTTGTTGGGAAAATTTGCAAATGTGAATTTCGACTTTATTTGCAAAATCTCTATGGAATTTGTAAAATGGGCATAACTTTTGCATACTAACTCGGATGAAAAAGTTTTTTATATGAAAAATAATCTACTCGAAAAGTTACATCCGAATTTAACTGGGGGAACCACGTTAAACATTTTCAAAATCCTCAAAAACCTAACAGAAAAAAAGTTACGGGGCTTTTAAGATCTGGAGGCAAAAAAATTCAAAAAAATTCAAACTTACTAGTGGCGCACCGTTTGCTAGGTGCGCCACTAGTAACAGAAAAAAAATAGTTTTGATTTTTTTTCGGGAATTGTTTTTCAAAATATGATATGTAATATGAAAAAGGAAAAAAAGTTGTGCTCAAATTTCAGTTTTTTTTGATTTTTTGTTAAATCTGGTCAAACTACTTATTCAAGAAGTATTAGTGTTACTAAATAATTATTCAAGAATATTAGTGTTACTAAATAATTATTTCAGTTTTTTTGAATTTTGGTCAAATCTGGTCAAACTATGGTCAAACTATGGTCAAACTAATTATTCAAGAAATATTAGTGTTACTAAATATTAGTGTTATTTTTTAGAACAATAGTTTCAAACTCAAAGAGTGAAATGTGTGACTTCATGCTCAAGCTAAATTCCTGAGGTTAATAGGATTGACATCTTATTATTGTTAGGAAAACAACAAGTGCAGACTTGGAAACGAGGGAGAATAGAACTCGGAAGTTAAGCGTGCTCAGGCTGGAGTAGTGATAGGATGGGTGACCGTCTGGGAAGTTAATTAGATGATGAGGAGTGATTAGAGGTTAAATTAAGCAGTGATGAGGGGTGATTAGAGATGAGAGGTTAAAATAATTCAGAAATTTGAAAACCAAAAAAATCAAAAAAATTCAAAAAAAATTCAAAAAAATCATAAAATTTCCTTTAGTACCGGTTGGTGTTACCAGCCGGGACTAAAGGTGGACCTCCAAGCAGCGGCCATGTGGAGAGCCTTTAGTCCCGGTTCGTGTAAGAACCGGGACTAAAGGGGGAGGCTTTAGTAACGACCCTTTAGTCCCGGTTCCAGAAACGGACTAAAAGCCCTTTTTCTACTAGTGGATAGATCGAACGGAAAGAATAGCTTGATGTTATTTTACTACGGACTCTTGAATAGATCGATCAGAAAGGATAACTTTGAGGTGGTTTCGTACCCTACAATAATCTCTTCGTTCTTGTTCTCCGCTATTAGTCACTTTGGAGTGACTCTTTGTTGCATGTTGAGGGATAGTTATATGATCCAATTATGTTATTATTGTTGAGAGAACTTGCACGAGTGAAAGTATGAACGTTAGGCCTTGTTTCCTAGCATTGCAATACCGTTTACGCTCACTTTTATCATTAGTTACCTTGCTGTTTTTATATTTTCAGATTACAAATACTCATATCTACCATCCATATTGCACTTGTATCACCATCTCTTCGCCGAACTAGTGCACCTATACAATTTACCATTGTATTGAGTGTGTTGGGGACACAAGAGACTCTTTGTTATTTGGTTGTAGGGTTGTTTGAGAGAGACCATCTTCATCCTAGGCCTCCCACAGATTAATAAACCTTAGGTCATCCACTTGAGGGAAATTTGCTACTATCCTACAAACCTCTGCACTTGGAGGCCCAATAACGTCTACAAGAAGAAGGTTGTGTAGTAGACATCAGTGCGCCCCATGCTTGTCCATTGGCATGGACGCGGACAGGTGCAGGAGGAAGCAGGCCCAGAACGTCCCCAGGCGCTCCCAAAGGTCGTCCCTGTCGACGTACGTTGACACCAGCAACTCTATCAGCTCTGCGCCCATCTGGACGATAGACGGGCCATCAGGTGTATCATCAAGGTTATCCGCCATGAGAGTGTCATAGATCTCTCTTGCATATTTTTTACATGCTTTCACTACTAGGGAAAACCCTAATAGTAGCGCGCGTTTTAACGCTATCAGTAGCGTGGGTGGCCGCGCTACTAATAAGGCGCTACAACTAACAGATAGTAGTAGCGCTCTATGTACACGCGCTACTAGTATTGACTGTATCAGTAGTGGTTTTCCAACATGCGCTACTAATAAGTAGCTGTAGCGCTTTTCTTTTCCCGCGCTACTGCTGTATCTTTCAACATTTTTCCCTGCTTCCTATTGATCTAAAACAATACCCTGTTTCAATAAAATGTAATTTCACATATACCAGATAACAATATCATTAACCACAATATCATATAGTCATACAATATCATTAAGCATTATATGTACTCATGTATAGTCAACATGCATCCTCACACACATATATGGTTCATAGAGGAGCATATATGATAAGCAGTACTAGGTAGTCATACATCATATAGCAATCTATTAGGGGTAGTCATACAGCCACACACATATGTAGTTCTAAATGATATTGATGATGACCATCATCCTCAAGCCATGACGGTGGGTGTTCTTGATAGTAATTAGGATGGCCTGTCCAACACGAAGATTCTTGCCAATGAGGAAGTTCTTCCACCCAACCGAGTTGAAGTGTGTGCGACCATTCGTGTCCACGCTGTACGCACAGGTGGCGACGGAGCCCCTTGCGATAAGGCGTATTCCAGCAGAGCCTTCTTCATCAGGCTCGATATCACAACTCACAGATAGGCTCTTTGGCGATTTCTGAATAAGAAAAACATATCAATTAATAAGTAGCCTCACACATACTCTTGCAAATATATTTCTACTAAGTATAGGTTTCTACACTATCAAAAATAGTACTACATTTCTACTAAGCTTGACTTCTACTAAGTAAGCATGTAATCGGATTGTACACTAAGTATAACATACCATAACATGCCAATCACCCATGGTAGTTGTTAGGCGGGTGACCAATGACACCCCAACAAAGTCAGCACGTGGCGGAATTATGTCCCATAGGTTGCACACCTCGTCCTCGCTTAGCCTTATTATTCGAGTATAGATGGCTTCATCAAGTGGGTCCTCATCATCTTCATCCGTGTTGAGATAAATGACGGCCAGCTTGGGTCTTTCTGCTCTGAAGGAAAAGCTGATCAACTCACCACCAGTGATACCCATGTGGAAGATGAAATGGTTCCATCCATATCCTCCGATCTGTGACATATTTCGTCCTTTCTCGACCTCCATAGTATAGGGGCCCCCAGGAGCCTCAAAGGTCATAGTGTCTCCGGTCAGATTGTTGAATTCCAACCTTACATTGCATGGGATGATCTATGTATACACAATGCATTAATGCTAATAACACTAAAAACAAAATAGTTGTTACAAGTTTCATATATTTTGTTACCGCCGTAGGAAGAAAACTCGGCTGGAAGTAGATGCCGAACAACGTGTCAGTTGCAAGGTTGCTGGCGCATCTTGACTTGCATAGTCGACATGGTGGTGGTATCACCATTTTCCTAAAGCAATATTAGAAAAGGATTAATGATCCACTTCAGAGGAAAAATCCGGCATGACCCTTGCTAAAAAGGACATATCGAGCGCCTGAAATTTGTCGGAACGGAAATTAATCAACACTCCGGCAAAACATAGGCCACTTGGAGCTGTTACCTGCAAACATGGTCACTTGGGCAAGCACATATCCTATTTGAGCAACACTAGATATACATGTTTATATCTGCATGATATGAGCAATTCTTGAGCAACACTAAATAAACTAGTTGTACTAAAAAATCTACATTATCACTATTCAAAATGTTCTATACCTAAAAACATCTACACCATCATCCACTATTACTATTTCTTTTCCTAAACCCTAAAAATATGCCCTAAGTTCACAATATAACAAGCACAAAACATTTTTTCAAATTCTACCAACTAAAAATTTCCATTACTAAAATTTCTAATCAAAAGACCTAAAATTTTCTATTCTATTCAAAACACCTAAAATAGGCTAAAAAATTATTCTATTACAGAACCTAGATTCTACAATGTCTACATTCTACAATGTCTACATTCTAAAATCTACATTTAAACTACCTACATTCTAGAAGAACAGAGAGAAGGGAGGGAGGAGGGGTAGGAAGGAGGGAAGGAGGAGGGGTAGGAAGGAGGGAGGGAGAACTTGGAGGAAGGAGGGAACAGATGGGAAGGATGGGGAGGG
>NC_041385.1:14162348-14167671 GCF_002162155.2 Triticum dicoccoides
GGGATTGAGGAGGGAGGGGGCGACGGCCGGCAGCGGAATAGAGGAGGGAGGGGGCGAAAATGCGGCGGCGCCAGACGACAGGGCCGGTGCGGGGGAGAGTGAGTTGGAGCAAAGAGAGGAGAGTGAGGGGCGGCCTAGTGATAGGATGGCTTTAGCAGTAGCGCATATCTAGGTAACGCGCTGCTGCTAAACGCCCTAGCAGTAGCGCCTTACTATAAAAAGCGCTATTGCTAAGTGTAAGCATGCAAAAATACATTGGCCATCAATGATCTTTTTGTGTACAATCTGAATTGTCAATATGAGTCCTCTCCGATAGGAACCGGAGAAGACTCATATTGCGGCCACAAATTCTACATATAGAGTTCAATTAAAATCAAGTGGTTGTGATAGTTTGAGAAGTAACATATATATTTAAGGTGGTAAACACCCTGTTCGCGGAGCGAGGTGGGACTAAACTTGTGGACTGAACTTAGCAGTAACGAGCTTTATAGAAATGCGCTACTTCTAACATGAATAGCAATAGCGCGGTATGGAATATGGCGCTACTGGTATAACTAGCTTGATGGCGAGGTCATGGCAATTATAACAGTAGCGCGGTTTACAGGGGACGCGCTACTGCTATTATTCTTTCAGCAGCGCGTTTCTCTGGCACGCGCTGCTGCTAAATAGTAGTAGCGCCGTATTTTGAAGAGCGCTGCTGGTAAGATTCTGTGTATAAGGTTTTTCCTCGTAGTGTTTTGCTAAACCTAATTTATTAGGCAAACCCTATTTATTTTTAATAATTTATTCTAGGGTTTTATAAAGCCCTCTCCCCCTTTTCATATTTAAATAAAACTAAAATAATAATATTGTTTTTTGATAAAAAAATAAATCTATCACAAGAGTTTGCAAAATTTCAAAAATGTTTGCCCTTTTCTTTTCCCCCAAACCCCCTTGCTTCCATCCTTTGCTTTTCTGCAAATCAATTGAAAAAAGAAAGGGAAGAAGAATAAAGCAGAAGAAAAAGCCCCGGCTCCACTAGCTGGACATATAAAAAGAAGTTGAATTCGGGCGACTCTCTTTTTCTCTTCGATAAAGGCGTTTACCTTTGCGTTCCATACGCAGCGCGTATCACGGTCGTGCGCGTGCATATAGATTCGAGCCTGCTGGTCCACCAGGTCCCACAATTGCTCCTCACTCTCCCAAACTATACGAAGCTAATACAGTCAAATCGTATCTGACTCCACTGCGTAATAGAAGTACTACCGTACCTACACCCTACCACCCCAATATTTTAACCCCCGCTCCGGCTCCCCATCCTTTTCTTAGGAAACAAGCCACCTTTGTCTTCCCCTCTTTCTCCTGGACTGAGCTTCAGTGTCGTAGCTGCACCTACAGTTGGGTCAATGGCATGTGGCCGGCCCACATGCCATTGACCCAAATACAGGTGCAGTTACGGCACCGAAGCAGCGTCTCTTTCTCCCAGTTCCTTCCCTCTCAGATCCAGTCGCCCGAGAAGCTCGCCGTTCTGCCGGAGGTAGTGTTGGTGGAATAGCGCCAGTGGTGTAGCGGCGCACCACTTCTCCGATTTGGGTTTCTCCGGCAATGATCTAACCGAGGCTGACGAATCCTTCCTCCAATCCCGCTGACCTACTCATGGGCTAGGAGGCCCAACACCACCACGTCGTCGAGTCTCTCCTTTGCCCTGGTAGCCATTGAGGAGGCGATTTTTTTGTCAAAAAGATCACACGGCAAACAAAATTGACAGAAAAGACCACTTCTCAATTCCATTGGCAAAACGGACCAGCTGGGTTGTGGCGGCAGGCGCGCCAGCCAACACATGGCGCCTGCCGCCGCCTACGGAGGCGGCAGCCCTTGCCGCCACAGGATTTAGCAAATGCGACCGACGCGTGACAGAACGGAGGCTGGGCAGCTGGCCCTGCCGCCTCTTGGTGTGGCGGCACCACTGTGCAAGGCTATGCTCCTTTGGATTGTGGCTCCTCCACGTGAGATGCATTGCTGTGCACGCTGGCGCTGCATGCAAGGGAGAGAGAGAGAGGGCGAGTAATAATGGGCTGCATGCATGCAAGAGGCAAAGAGAGAGAAGAGAGAGAGTAATCAAGGGAGAGAGAAAGAGTACATATTTATATTTTGTCTTGAAATATTGAAGAAAATGCATCGGAACTGAAGAACTTATCCAAACTTTTCAAAATATTTGTGCAGCACTTTTAAGTTTTTTGCTCTGCACTTTTGGGATATGTGATTGGGCTTTGTTTGGAATCACAGGATCAAGTAGTAGTGCGCGTCAGATTCCATACGATGCTGATGGGATGGATGCTGGAGGATACGAGGAATACAGTGGGACCCTTGTCAGCTTTCTAGCATGCATGTCGGACCATGAGCAGAGATTGGGCAGTCCTGATATACGCGGAACGCGAACGACAAAAACCGCGTCCTTTTCTCACTCGCTTTCTCTGCCCAAAAACCGCGTCCTTTTCTCCCGCTCCGGTGCTCGCGACTGACGGACTGAGGCTTGGCATTGTGCTCTTCCACGCCCCCTCCCTCCATAGCCTCCCCCGCCGACCACTCCGGCGCCCAAGGCCGACCTCGACGCCGCCCTGCCGTGCGCTCCGACGGCTGCGTACGGCAAGCTCCGCCCCGACCAGCTCTGCTCGTCTCTCCCGGCTCCGACCACCAGCGCCGCCTCTGCAGCGCTGTAGCGCACGCCGCCTCTGACTCATCTACAGGGCGCACATCACGGTGAGTGATTCTCACTTAATCTTCCTCGTGCGCCCAGCCGAGCCGGCAGTCGGGCGTTCGCTTCGTAGATGGATTCTAGCATTTTCTTTCTGTAATCGCTACAGGTTATACGGAGCTGCATCTCGCATAATATATATATATATATATATATATATATATATATATATATATATATATATATATATATATATATATAAACTCTATTAGACTACCAGGCTGTAGAATAACAAATTCTGCACCCGGGTCGGACTAGTGACCGCCCGGTAGCCGGTTGCCTCTGTACGTTGGCCTGCTGCTCAGAAGATCTAGATCTTACCGGCCTCTCAGAAGTTCCCAACCTGACCGTCTCCATCCTCCCTCGATCTCAAATTAGTGTCGGGGTTTATGGGAGGGGTTTGTTTGTTTGCTCTTTTTTCCATCACATCCGCCATGTTTGTTCAGAGTTCTTACTACAGTCACACAGTCAACCATCTGTGAGAAGATGGTAGCTAGCCGTCCCCAATATCCAAAGGCTGGGGTTCTCTTGTCCTTAATTAGTTCTGCACTCAGACTCCTTTTTCAACATTCTCATTTCAGTCCTGAGACCAAAAAAATCTCAAGTTCCAAAAAGTAGCAGTTTCAGGGAAAAACACCCACTTTAGCTACATGTCAGCTGACTGAGTTTTAGCTTTTTGGGTCAGTCAATTTTTTAACCATTGATTGCTGCTTCAAGATGTGTGCTAGTTGTTTTTTCTTTATGTTGTGTGTGCTGTCCTGAATTGGGCTGGACGTTTTTTGATTGACCCTAATTTTGGGTCAGTCGATTTTTTGTTGGGCTGAAGCCTGTTACATGTATTCTTATATAGGCTGTTCCTGTGCGTTTAGTGGTTCTGTTTTTTTGTCGGTTTTTATAGTATATTTTGGATGTTGGGTGAATACAAAATATATACATGTAGTAATTTATAATATGTGTATAAATTGTAATTCTGTCAAAAATGCACTATTATGTGCTTATTTCTTACATACTACTAAAATAGTGCAGTTTCATTATAGTTGTATTTTCTGTGAAAATTCCACTACCATATGCATATTCTTGAAAGCAGAATGTTTTCTCCGTTTCGAAAAAAAAAGCACAATGTTTTGTATATACTGTGTGTAATTTTGTTATTGTCTGATTATTTTATAATTTCTTTCTTCTTAAAGGGTAATATTAATGCAACTAATTCATTCTTACTTAGAAAATTTATTATTTGATTTTGTTTTAGTAGTTATTTCATATTTTTTTCTGAAGAGTAATACCAAAACCACCAATTCATTTTTTTCTTACAAAACTTCATTATTTTGTTTTTGATTTAGTATTTCTTTTCTTTTCTTTTTTAATGGCAATATCAATGTCGCTAATTCATTACTTCTTAGGAAACTTTCTTTTTTGTGAGAATTCTACAATTATACTTATTCTTGCATTTTATAATAAGTGCAATTTCTGCATAAATTGTGTGCAAATTCTCAATTTGTTTTGTTTCCTTTCTTCTTAAAAGGGTAATACCAATGTCACTAATTCATTCTTTCTTTGAAAGCTTCACTATTTTGATTTTGATTTTGATCTAGTTTTTATTTTAGTTTTTATTTTAGTTTATTTCTTCCTGAAGGGTATTACTAAGGCTTCTAACTCGTTCTTTCTTAGAAAAACTTCATTATTTTATTTTCCATTTAGTTTTAGTTTTAGTTTTATTTCTTATTTAAATGTAACACAAGTGCCACTAATTCATTCTTTATTAGGAAATTTCCTTTATGGCAAATATTTCACTATTATATGCATATTCTTGCATAAAATATCATAATTTATGTGTAAATTGTGTGCAATTTTTATCATTATTTTTTTTCATTTCTTTCTTCCTAAAGTGTATTAGCAATGTCATTGATTATTTTTTTAGAAAACTTCATTGTTTTTATTTTCTTTTGCTTTTTGTTAAATTTACTTTCTTCTTTAAGGGTAATGTGTATGTAATTAATTCATTCTACTTAGTAAACCTCACTATTTTGATTGTGCTTCGTTTTTTATTTCATTTTTCTTTCTTCTTAAAGGGTAATACCAATGTCACTAATTCATTTTTTTCTTATAATTTTTTATTTTGATTTTATTTTAGTTTTTATTTTATTTTATTTCTTCTTTAAAGTAATATCTATGGTACTGATTAATCACTTCTTGTGAAATCCCTTTTTGTGAAAATTACACTATTATATGCTTATTCTTGCACATTACGGAAAAGTGCTTATTTTGTGTATATTATGTGTAAATTTAGTCATTGTTTGATTTGTTTTTTATAAAAATACTTAAATGGTAATACCAACACCACTAATTCATTCTTAATTAGTGAACTTCTCTATTTTGATTTTGTTTTAGTTCTTATTTTGTTTTATTTTCTTTCTTGTTAAAGGGTAATACCAATGGCACTAGTTTATTCTTCCTTAGAAAAATTCATTATGTTGATTATTTTGATTTTATTTTTTGTTTCTTCTTTAAGGGTAATACCAATGCCACTAATTTATTCCTTCTTAGAAAACTTATCTTTTGCACAAAAAATCAAGCATTATATGCGTATTC
>NC_041385.1:14167871-14223291 GCF_002162155.2 Triticum dicoccoides
TAGGGGAAAGAAGGCTAGAGAAAGAAGAAGGCGGATGGGCCTTTGGATCATAATCGGGTAGTGGAGACAATTTGACTGAATGCCTGTTGTGGACAGTATGACGGACAATCTAAGGCCTACTCGTGCAGATGCAACTGATGTGGCAAATGCGGTGCTGGATGGTAGTGATGCCATTTCCTTGGTGCTGAGACTCTCCGTGGGTTGTATCCAGTTGAGACTATTTCAACGGTTGAGAACGTCTTCAACCAGGATTTGTACTTCAAGCGAACCATGAAATACGTGGGAGAACCCATGATCCACTTTGAGTCTATTGCTTCCTCTCCGGCAAGACAATCACTCATAGTTAAAGTCCTCTTTCCCATGCTTGCCGATCCACATCACCCGGCTGAATCTACTAGCACTAGAAACTAGGCGCCTATCAAATAATAGCCCCCATTACAATTTTTATGCAATGTGTGTACAATTCGTACCACTGTCTAAAAATTGCACTACTATATTGTTATTTTTGCATATTATGAAAAGCTGCAATTTTCATGCAAATTGTGTGCAATTTTCTGTCATTGTTTGTTTTATGTGTTTTTCCATTTTTCGGATGTAAATATGATCAGTAACAAGCTCTATGTGGATGTAGCATTTTTAAAGAAGCACTCCCGACTGTGGTGATGTTTGTTTAACCAATGAGACAGGAGCCGCTCGCCCGAGCGACATAGCTACGTGTGGTCGCATAGCTAGCCGGCCAACATGCGAAGCTAGCTTATGTGTATATGCATTTCTAGGAACTACTATGGGAGCAGGACAGTGTAAAGTACTTGCGTTAATCAACGTGAGAAAGTCTAAGTTATCTAAGCGTGAAAAAGGTATGGGCCAGTTAGCTTGGAGGCTCCAAGTTGGAGCTGTGGGCGTGCATGGCTTTCACTTGCTCTCGACGCGATAAGTACAGCTGCATGCGGCCAGCGCAGTTGACAAAATTTAAGCCGTAGGGTGACATGCAACGTGCACATGCATGAGTATGAGGCTTGATAAGTGCAGTGTGCACACGTTGTTGCCGGCAAGGTCGACTGAAACAAGTTCGGGTCAGGCGACTGACCCAAATTTTATTTTCAGTCAACCCGGTAGCCGGTCCCAAAAACACCTATCTAACCAAATCCCCAAAAGCCCTCTCACTCCCAATTTTTTTTTGGACTTCCCAAAAAACAGCCCCTCCATCCCATCTTTAGGGCTAGTTTGGTTACCAGCGATCCCAGAGGGATCCCCGTCGAAATCCAGGGCTCATGGCCCACGAGGCAAACCAGCCCGTGGCAAATCAGCGTGTCGTTTGGTCGCTCGTCGCTGGGGGACTTTCTGGCCCGATCCCCCGCGTTTTCCCGGGAGAACGATCCACGACCCGGGAGGTCGGGTAGAAAATCCACGCTTCTTCTTCTCTCACGCGTTTGATTTGGAGCCTAGTGACCTGGAGGTTTTCCCCCAACCTCCAGCCACCAAATGATATACTACAGACTAGGGAAATATCCACTATGATGGAAGGGGATCTCGTCAGCCCCATAAAATCCCCCGACTGGGGTTTGCTACCCTGGTTTTTGTTACCTTGCTACCAAACTAGCCCTTAGTGGGGAAACTGCACCAGTAATCAATCATCCCGATTAGTGGGGAACCACGCTAGCTAGCTGGCAGATCACTCCACTCTACATGTGACAGATCCGTTTTAATCGCCTCAAGCACGACACAAGGAGGCGCTCGATGCCGTGGATGACCCCGTCCGGCCTGAGCACTGCGTCCAGGCGCGTGATGGCGGCGAGCTCGATCTCCTCGCCGGAGAGGGTGGGGTGGTGCGTGGGCCTCGGGCCATGAGCCCGCTGGGTGGCGGGAGGGGAGGACGTGGAAGAGGAGCAGCGACTGAAGCGACTTGAGGTTCCGGGGCTCAAGCGGGAGGCGCTCTCCGGGTCGAGGTCCCGCTCCAGCGCCTTAGAGCAAGTACAATAAGGTGATGTAGGCGGGCTGTAAGACATTAAATATTATATTCTTACTTACTTGTAAGAGAGAGAAGAGGAAAGAGAAGAGAAGCGGGCTACTAGTTAACAGCCGGCTACAGCACGTACTCCTAGGTACTTTGTGAGAGAGTGGGGTGGGCCATGTATCAACAAAGTAGTACATATTTATATCTAGCTATTGTACGTGTTGGCTATAAGCTTGACTATATGTGACATGGCAACATCATATAGCCAGCAGCTGGCTATATTATTAACCATACTCTTATACCGCGGTGCGAAGATGGTGACGTTGTGCCTCCCGACGGCGTCCTCCAACGTCTGGATCAGCAGGGCCTTCTCCACCAGCTCCGCCAGCTCTGTGTAGTGCGAGACCAGTAGCGCCACCAGCACCGAGTTGGATTTGACCCTCACGCCGGCGACCGCAGCTGCCCTAGCGTCGGTTGACGCGGCGGAGGGGATTTGCGGAGGGCAATGTGGGTTCCTCCGTCGCCGTCTTGGCGGCCGCCGCGCGGGCCAGGAGTAGGACGAACAGGATCAGGGCGCCGTGAGGGCGGCCTCTACTCGCTCCTCGGACTGCTCTAGCTGTTGCCTGCTACGGCAGCGTCGGCCACGGAGGAGGGTTCCTGGATTTGTGTAGCTACCAGCTGCCCAGCCACTTCGAGGCCGGCCGCCGCGCCGGTGCAGGAGGCATGGACGCTTGGTCGTCGGCTTCGCTATCGCTCCCGGATTCCGGCTGGGCAACGCCGGCGTGGTGAGCGTCCGCGTCGTCTACCTCGTACCCGGTGGCAACGTATGGTAGAATCCGCCACGGACCTAGCCGGACTAGCAGCTCACTGGCGTAGCGGCAGCAACTGCATTCTTTCGAGCTCATAGTAGCTCCTGCCTTGATTAATTAGAAGAGTATTACTCCCTCCCTTCCGGTTTATACGGCCCAAATCTAAAATCTCATTAATCAAGGCAAATGTTGAGTGTTGGAATGAATCTCGTACTTTACAAAACTATCCAAACTAAATTGTTGCATTAATTGGGATTAGTTGCAGTGCATGCATGCTTGGTCACTAGATGTGTAGTAGCATTGCATGCATTGGTGAACTCCTTTTTAATTCTTGCATGCAAAGATTTAATGTGCCTCGGAATCTCAAAAGGAGATGAAGATGACCCGTTTAAATTGGCAAAATGAAAAAAAAAGATAAGCCCTATAAACCGGAGAGGAGGGAGTACTCCACAGTAATCTTCCAAGTGGGGTCAGGGACATAATGGTCACGTTAGGTCTTTATAAATAGAAAAGAAGATTGAAATGGCCTGGGAAATAAGAAAAGAGGGGGAAATGTCAAATGTTGAAAAAATTCGTTGCTGCAGTTTCATTTTTTGAAAGTTGGACGAATTAAGTTTCAAACCTAGATTGCATGCGTTATATCCCCTTAATCAAATGGTGGGTCTGTAATTTGTACTTGTTCTGATTTCAGAAGCAGGGTCGAGCTGCAGATCGACATCGATATGGCCGGAGGAGCAACATGGAAAGAATCGGGTATCGCAGCATGGAAAGACTGGGGTATCCAGGCGTTGGTGCTGCTCAGCTTGACACTCCAGGTGGCGCTGCTCATGCTGGCGGAATTCCGGCGGCGCGTGGACTCCGGCGCGGTAAGGTTCTTGGCATGGTCGGCGTACATGCTGGCCGACGGCACGGCCATCTACGTGCTGGGCCACCTGTCCGCCGCCAGCCGGTCTCCCGACCACGAGCTGATGGCCTTCTGGGCGCCGTTCCTGCTGCTCCATCTGGGCGGGCAGGACAACATCACCGCCTACGCCGTCGAGGACAACCGGCTCTGGCTGCGGCACCTGCAGACGTTCGCCGTGCAGGTGACCGCCGCCGGCTACGTCCTCTTCTACACCTCCGTTGTCGTTGGTAGCCAGTCGGGCTCGGCCTTGCTCCGGTGGGCCGGCATCCTCATGTTTGTGATGGGTGTCGTCAAGTACGCGGAGAGGGTCTGGGCGCTCCGGTGCGCTGGCAGCAACCCGGTGGGTAAGAACTACCAAGCTTTACAGCATTCGGGCTTCTGTATCTCACGCAACAATCTGGAAGACATACTAGACAAGCGTCCGTGGGACACTGAAGACTGTCTACTGATGGCTCACCGAACGCTTGGGGTTCCCAAGGAAATGATCAAGGGGCTGATGAACGAAGCAGGATACGGACATGCTTCGTATCTCCGGGAGGAGGGCCGTCTGTACAAGGTGGTTGAGATGCAGATGTCCCTGATGCACGACGTACTGTACACCAAGGCTGAGGTGATGCACACTTGGTTCGGCCTCTGCATCCGTGTGCTCTCGCCGGCGGCCACCACCGTCGCCTTGCTGCTGTTCCATCGCCATCAACATGGTCGTCATCAACATCGGGTAGATGTGGCTGTCACCTATGTCCTGCTGGTAGGTGCCCTTGTCCTGGAGGTGGTGTCGGCGTTGAGAGGCTTATTCTCGAGTTGGGCATGCGTGCTCCTCATAAGTCATGGGCCGCATTACTCCCTCCGCGAGACCTTGCGTCACATACCCGGCGGCAGGCCAAGATGGTGGCTCAAGGCCGCAGCATGGGTAGCAAGACATGTGAGCGGTTCGCTCGGCCGTATGGTGTTGTCCGTCCGCCGGCTGGTCCGCGCAGCGGACTGGGCAAGGTACTGGTCGGCCTCCATGGCGCAGCACAACCTGTTGCAGCTGGCCGCTCGCAGCAGGGTCAGCAAGAGAAGCAGGATGGCGAATTCGATGGGGAGAGAGGTGTGGTGGAACGCTATGGCCTACTCGAGCTCCATCCCTGTCTCGCCCTTCATCCAGGATCTGGTGGTGGACTACCTCCTGAGCAAGGAGGGTGACCTCAGGCTCTTTAGCCATGACCACGACAGCCTTGTACATTTTGATTCACGGGGTCAAGCGGAGCTCAGCAGGTGGGGATTGTACGAGGGCCTGACCTGGAGCGTGGAAGAAAAGATCCTTGTCTGGCACATCGCCACCAACATCTACATCTACTCCATGTCCATGATGAGCAGCAGCAGCGAGGAGCATAAGCCGATGAGTGAGGCGGTCCAGGCGCTCTCCAACTACATGCTGTACCTCCTCGCCTCACGCCCCTACATGCTCGGTCCCACTGCCAACCACAATTCCTACATCGAGGTGTGCTTTGGCCTCATCGCGAGTGGTCCTGAGGCTGCTGCTACGCCTTACAGCTCACCCGAGGAGGTGGCCACATTTCTCAAGACCTATGGGGATACAGAGAGCGACAGCCGTTTTCCGCTACTATGTGTTGATCACACAACACAAGGCCATCTCGTATCCATGTTGGATAAAGGATGCGAGCTTGGTGCCAAGATCGTCCAAGATGACGCAGTGGGCACGCTGGAGCTGCTCGCCCAGGTGTGGGTGGAGACGCTATGCTACGCGGGCCAGCGGTGCAGCCCACTTTGCCATGCCAAGCAGCTCAGCGACGGCGGTGAGCTCATCACCGTCGCTGCCATTCTAGTGGAGTACTTCAAACGAGGTAAATTCCGTTGAAACAGCAAGAGGCGGGGACGAGGTTCAGGGAGGAAGGACAGCAGTTCTTTATCCCATCTTCCATTAACAGGGATGAAATCATCTACTAGTGCTCCCGGTGTCCTTTTAATTACTGCATGTTTGGTTACTCAGAATGCTCTAGTATACGAGTATTTTATATGCATGTGTGTCGGAATATTTCGACTTGAGTTTGTGTAGGGAGAGGATAGTCGCTGTTGGCGGCTAGACTTTCTTCTAGGTATGTTGGTTGTTGGCTGGCTTGTAACAGACTCGTAGCACTGAACCTTTGGCTTGGTTTATCTAATGGAAATCGGAGGGGAAATCCTCCAAAAAAAAAAAGTGTGTCGGAATATGGTGCTAAAAGCATCGGATTTACAAATTTATTTTACTTTTATCTTTTCTTTTTCATCATTTATCTCTTTCTTTTCTTTACCTTTTTTATTTCCATTCTAAAACCTTTTTCATCATTTATCTCTTTCTTTTCTTTTTCATCATTTATCTCTTTCTTTTCTTTTGGAAATTCTTAGCTTTGTTAACCTTTGTGAACATTTCTTTCTTGAAGTAATATATTTTGACCGAAAACTGAAAATATGAAAACCTGAAAGAAAATTGAAAACCCGCTGGAAAACAGTACGCTTGGTAACCACAGACACACTGACTGGGTCAGCCCATACCATAGACCGCATGGAGTACGTTTTGGCGAGTGTCATATAGGGGACTTGAAGACGGGTATTTCCAGAAGCTTCCCAACCATTTCATTCTTTTTTCAATAAGGTTTTTTTCATGATGGTTTTGTTTTGTTTTTTATTTTCCTTTATATTTTATTTATTATTTTTACTTTTTCTTATTTTTCTTTTTTCAAAATGCACGCACTTTTTTCAATATCGATGAATTTCTTTTCAAATTCATGAAACTTTTTAATAATTTGGTGATCTTTTTTTTCAAAATCGATGATTTTTTTTAAAATTATTGAACCTTTTTGAAAATATGTCTAGATACAACCATTTCTACGACAAGTTTTTTCGGATGGAGGAAGTAGTAGTAAGTACCAGTAAGTTCGCACGTGCTGCATCCGGTGCTTGTGTAAGTGTCCTAGCAGAAAAGGCACGGAAAACGCCTTTCAAAAAAGTACCCTATATCTGGACACAAAATAGGTAGCTAGATTTGATTCAGCTGTCAGTCCGATCACATTCACGATCTACTTTGGAGTCTTGAGCCGATCGTCCGACGGTGCATTCCTGTGTAATGTGAGGATCTAAGGCCAACTCCACCGCGCGATCCTATCCTGTCCGCCCCGGTTCGTTTGGGGTAAAAGGGACAAAGGAGGCGGCCCAGCGCGCGGGCGTAAACGGACTTTTGTCTGTTTTGTGTCCGCTTTCGACCCATCCGCGGCCCAAGTTTACGTCGCTTTTGGGGTGAAACGGACACCACGCGGACGCGCGGGTCGTCTGCGCGTGTCCTCCCCTGGCCCGCTCGTCGGTGGCACAGGACGGGCCTTTTTCTATCCGCCCCCCTTCTCCCTCCGGCCGCATCCACTCCACTCTTCCACACTCTTCCCCTCTCTCCCCCTCGCCGCCGCCGGCCGCCTGCTGCCATTGCAGCCGTGCACCTCGGACGCGCGCTTGCCCAGCCCCTTCCTCTCGTCGCCGCCGAGCTACCCAAGCACGGCCACCTTGTTTGCGCACCCGCCGGCCGGATTTGGGGCGGATCCGGTCGGTCTTGAGCTCGCCCGGCTGTGGGAGGCCGGGCCGCGCCATGGACTGGCCGGGCACCTTGCCGGAAGGCCCAGGCAGGGCCGCAAGGCCACATGCAGGCAGTGGCTCGTCCTCTAGCCGCTCGGATCTGCACCGTCGGTGGTCCGCCGGCAGATACGCGAATGGCGGCCGGCCGGGCTCGGTGCTTGCCCAAAAGCTCGTCGGCGCACCGTTGCCCCTCATCAAGTGCGACCACTGCCCAAGGGTGATCGTGCGCCGCGTGTCTACAACGCCGGAGCATCCCGGATGGGTGTTCATCAAGTGCTTAAACGATGGGGTATGTGCTCTTTTTAGCTTCGGTTTGTGCTCTTGGATTAGACTAGTGGTGCTAACTTTAAGTTTTATTGTGTAGACCGGATGCAAGTTTTCGTATTGGAAAGAAGAGTACATCGATATGTTGATAGAGCGAAATGTAGTGCATGTTCGTGCACTTTTAGCTAGCCTAGAGGCTTTAGATGAGACAAGTGCACTTGTAGCTAGATTAGAGTCTAGGCACGATACTACGTGCGAAAAAACAACAAGGCACGATACTACGTGTGAGGAAGCAACGTCGACTTCTGGCTTGAAGAAGAAAGGAGGGGGCAACGTCGTGTCTCCTCCACAGATCAACAATGAGTGCATCAAGAAGGCGCTAACCCAACTCAAAGGAGCAGTTATGGAAGTTGGGTATCTTCTCAAATGTATTCTTGTGGTTTTTGTTTTCTTTGGCCTTGCTTTACTAGTCAAAACGTGATGATGTATTGTCATATACCGAAAATGAATGATAAGAAAAGTTTAAGGACTTGCAAAAAAATATACACGGACAGGATGGGGCAAATGGATGCGGCCGCGCGCTGGGCGCGCGGCCACCGCATCCCAGGACAGGTCCGGACACGACCCCAAACCCTACCCAAACGGACAGAATCCGGACAAAACGGACGTCCGTTTGAGGTCGCGCGGTGGAGTTGGCCTAGCGCGGCAGTGTTGTCCGGGTGGGAGTAGTTGGCCGCCGTTGGTGGCCCTCCATCCCATTTTTGGTTTTCGTCACACCTCCTTGGAACTCACGCCTAGATTCGTAACCGCGAACGTTGCTTGTTTCGCTAGCATTCGTACACACATATGTACATACCTCCTCTCAGAGATACTTGTCGAAGAAATTAATGTATCTAGACGTGTTTTAATTTTAGTACATTTATTTTTATTTATTTCTTCGACAAGTATTTCTGATCGACAAAGGAGTGAGTATATCTTTCTTGGCATCTAGAATTCTGATGTGCACTGCAATTCGTCGTTATCGTACTTACTGATGGTATCGATGTAGCTATCCCCACACTATTATTTCGTATTGTATTAACGTCCTGCCTTTTTTGTCGAGAGCTCGTTTGGAGATAGCCACGTAACGAGCAGGAGAGTGGCTTATGTGGAATTCAGAACCATTACCCAGCCGGTCATTTGAGGTCTGCATTCACTTCTCACTAAGATACCCGTCCCTCCCTTCACGCATCCGCAGTTGCGCATTCACTTCCTGCTTCCTCTACCCTTGTCCGTCGCTCCACCTGCTCAACTCAACGAGATGCAAAAATCGAAACAAAACTACAAATCCTAAACGGGCGCAACAAGCAGGAGACCGAACCGAACAGGAGCCTCTGATCGATGTCCTCGCTCGTGGACTGCTACAGGATAATCGACGCGGCGCTGTCCATGGAGTCTCCGATCTCTCCCTCCTAGTGAGAGCCGTCGGCGGCGTAGAAGGTGACGCGCTCGCCCGGTGGCAACTCTTTTTTCGGGACGTGGCTCCTGGTGACGAAGGCGACCATAGTAATGGAGCCTTCCATCCACGTTCACGTCTGCACCTCGCTGACCTCCGTGGCGAAAGTCCGTGAGAGGCAGTCGAGGCGGACT
This sequence comes from Triticum dicoccoides, assembly GCF_002162155.2. Classification (NCBI taxonomy): domain Eukaryota; kingdom Viridiplantae; phylum Streptophyta; class Magnoliopsida; order Poales; family Poaceae; genus Triticum; species Triticum dicoccoides. The sequence continues at coordinate 14,177,035 of NC_041385.1, forward strand.
GCCCCCCCTCCTTCATGGTACTGAGCGCCACCGCCATCATGGTCACGCACGTCATAGAGGTGAGGGCGGGGGTTGTAGGTACGTAGAGGAGGAGGCGCGATTCGTGGTAGAAACCGGCACCGGCAGCGAGCGGGAGAAGCAGGGTAGGAGGGGAGGGGATTCCGGTTGGTAGGCCGACGCAGTGGCGGAATGCAGGTTCACGGAGGTGGAAGAAGGCGGGGAGTGGAGGTGGAGGAGGGGATTGTTGGGAGAGAACTTGGCACGGAAGGAAGCGGGAAGGCGAGAGGGGAGGGTAATCAAAATCTGATTACCTATTTATACTGAACATTTTTACTTAATGATCAATCATATCATCATTAAAGATATGTTGTTTGTTTTATTGTACACAATTCAATATATTATCTTGAATTATACTTTCGGTATAATAAGCAGAATTAACAATGTACACACTCCCATGTTTACAAGGTCCATATTTCTTATATTGTCTATATCTAGCAAATAAATACACTTTTAGATAAAATTGGTTTTTTAAAACATATTTTTCATTTAGTTTGGAATCAGAAACTCTGCAATTATTTTTATTATAATACAACAAAACAGTACCATGTGTTTATATGCATATTTTTTTTCCATAGGATCATTGGATATCAAAACTTGGTATTGTGCATATGGACTAGCAAAAAAAAACTATAGGTCTCTAGACTACAAGACTAAAAAGATATTTCCAGATTTATATGGAAGGTCAACTGGTAATATGTCCTCAAATCCCATCCCGCGGTCTAGCTTGGTGGGATGGGGGTAATACTTTGACACGAACACATTCATATTATGTAATTAATTTCTGTATCAAAATCAAGCATCTTGTAATATGCATGATTATTTAGGATTCAGACTTCTACAATATGTGTGGTTGTTAACTAGATTTTATGTTGATTATCTCTAAGAAAATTCAGTGCTTGTAGTCATCGTTAGGTGGTCCACGGACATGGTTGTAATTTTTATTATATTTGTTGTTGTTTGTACTGTCATGATTAAAGATGAATAGATTGGAAGTTTCTCGAAAAAATAATCTCTAAGAAAACACAACATGTCTGGATTGTGTACCTATTCCGGAGATACCAACGGCTTGGCCTCTCCTTAGCTCATCCGACACCTATCCTTCCAAAAATTAACCAAAAGAATCACGAATACTTTGAAAATCACATATTGCGCAAAAAACAATTATTTTTAGCAAAACAATCTACAAAGTACATTAGATCAAACAAAATGACAATTAATATTCATGATAAACTAAAAGTTAAATCAAAGTTATTCAAAGTCGCCATCTTGATGAGCTTCAACCAACTTCGACGAAGATGTTGTAGAAGACAAAACATCACTACACAAAAAGGTGATATCAGCTGGTGCTTTTAAGATAGGACGAAAATGCCTCAAAAATATTTCCATGTTGGCCTTAAGGAAAGCTATCTCGCATGGATAACCTATCCAAATCGTTTGTCCGCTCTTGCTCGTCTCAAAATTCTCGACGCGACTTGGGGCTTATATCAAACACGTGATATCAATGAATCAGTGCGTTTTGCACGTGATATCGATGAATCGGTCTGTTGGTTGTCAAAATATATTTTATATGCATGTGTGGGGAATATGGTGCTAAAAGCATATGATTTTCTCTACCACTGGTTCCACTACATAGAGACGCCATCACTGATGAATACATTTACAAAGCGGGCATGCAACATGAAAAGCATCTTGGAAAGCGGGCATACATTTACAATTTTAGTTTTAGTTTTACCTTTTCTTTTTCATCATTTATCTCTTCATTTCCTTTACTTATTTTATTTCCATTCTAAAACCTTTTTCCATTTAATGATCATTTTTTGGGTCCATACACATTTTTTTAAATTAGGAATATATTTAAAATACATAAGCAATTTCTAAATTTTGAGAATATTTTTTAATTTGTGAATGCATTTAAAAATATATGAAGATATCATAAAACTCAGGAATAATTTCAAATTCACTGACACTTTTAAAAAATAAGGAAACATTTTTTAAAATTGGATGAATACTTTTTTACTTTTTTACTTTTACACTCTATAGGATATCTTCCAAAATTTATTGTTTTTTAATCTTTGGGAACATTTTATTTCATGGATATTAAAAACACGGACATTTTTGGAAATTCTTAACTTTGTTAACCTTTGTGAACATTTCTTTCTTGAAGTAATATATTTTGACCGAAAACTGAAAATATGAAAACGTGGAATAAAATTGAAAATCCGCTGGAAAATAGTACGCCTGGTAAGCACAGACACACTGACTGGTTCAACCCATACCATAGACCGCATGGAGTACGTTTTGGCGGCCGGCATATCCGTAAGCTTCCCAACCATTTCTTTCTTTTTTAATAAGTTTTTTTTCATGATGGTTTTGTTTTGTTTTTTATTTTCCTTTATATTTTATTTATTATTTTTACTTTTTCTTATTTTTCTTTTTTCAAAATGCACGCACGTTTTTCAATACCGATGAATTTCTTTTCAAATTCATGAAACTTTTTAATAATTTGGTGATCTTTTTTTCAAAATCAATGATTTTTTTTCAAATTCTTGAACCTTTTTGAAAATTTGGTGAACTTTTTTTCAACTTCATGAACTTTTCTAGAAAATGTGATTTTTTATGAAAATCAATGTTTTTTTTAAAATTTGCGAACTTTTTTCCCATGATATTTTTTCAAATCCCATGTACTTTTATAAAAGTTGAACGATTTTCAGTTCACAAATTTTTTGTTCTCCTTTTGAATTTTTTATTGCTTTTTGCCTGAAAGTCAATAGTTGATCGATTAACTAGTCAGCCGTTGACTGAGCTGCGCGCAGCATACTAGTGGGCCACCGCCCACAAGTGTTTTGTGCGGGCGCCAGTTCCGCGATTGAGCGGTCTAGGCACCAAACGAAATCACTAATTGAGAAGTACTCATTACAAAGATCACTCGCACCTTCACAGGTTGCGACAAGCGGCGTCTTGCATGTGCCCCATTTTTCGTTTTTATCATTTATCTCTTTCTTTTCTTTTCGTTTTTTGTTTAAATTCTAAAACCTTTTCATTTCAAAGACCTTTTTTAATTCTTAAACATTTTTGAAAATCATGAATTTTTAAAATACAGTCACAATTTCTAAATTTTGAGAACACTTTCTTAATTTTTGACTATTTTTTAAATACGTGAACAATTTATTAAAATCAAGAATATTTTTCTAATTAATAGGCAATTTTTATATTAAAAATTAATTTAAAAATTCAAGAATACGTTTTAAGTTTTCTCATTACATTTTTTCTGATAACATCTTTTTAAAAGATCCACCGCCTCCATAGCCGTTTGATCTGGGGCTATTCAGCGGCCCGTCCCTTTTCCTCACCAATGCAACAAAGGCAGTGTTGCGAAACTCTTTGCAGACCTTTTGTTGCAAACGCCTTTCAAAAAGTCACGGCAAACGCCTTTCAGAAAAGTATCCTATATCTGGACACAAAATAGGTAGCTATTGATCGGATTCAGCTGTCAGTCCGATCACATATTCATGAATCACGATCTAGTTTGGAGTCTTGGGCCAATCGACCGACGGTGCATTCGTGTAGTGTCAGGATCGAACGCGACAGTGTGGTCCGGTCGGTCCGGGTGGGAGTAGTTGGTTGCCGTCCATCCCATTTTTGGTTTTGTCACACCTCCCTGGAGCTCCCGGCAAGGTTAGTAACCGCGTACGTTCCTCGGTTCGGTGCCGGATTAAACAGCCTACGTACGCTAGCATTCGTACATACGTACATATACCTTTCTTAATATAGATCGGTGCTTGCATGCATGCATGCTACTCACACCTCAACACAATTCTAAATAGGAGGTGATCTATAATTACCATCTTAATTATATGGTAGTACATGTCTTACTAGTACTATGATTCATTCTGATGTGCAGTCCAATTCCTTGTTAACGTACGTGCTGATGCTATCGATCCAAGCATCCAGCTAGCCCCACTTATTGTTTTGTATTAACGTGCTGCCTTTTTAGTCGAGAGCTCGCTCGAAGATAGTCATGTACTCCCTCCGTTTCTAAATATAAATCATTTTAGATATTCCAATATAAACTATATATGAAACAGAAAAAGTGAATCTACATGCTAAAATACATCTATATTCATTCATATGTAGTTTATATTAAAATCTCTAAAAAGACTGTCTATATTCATCTGTATGTAGTCTATATTGAAATCTCTACAAGGACTTATATTTAAGAACGGAGGAAGTAACGATCAGGATGAGTCGATGATGCATGACATCGCAACGGCCGGTTAATAAGTTCAGGGGCCCACTACAACCCACCAAGTGCAGCACAGTTTAATTATTAAGCACATCACATGCGTGCGTCTACAATACGATTCATTCATTCTAAGCGCATGTTACCAACAAGTTCAGGAACTATTAAGGGGTTGATAGTGCTAACAGTACCCTTGTAGAATGTACTTCCTCCGTTTCAAATTACTCGTCGTGATTTTAGTTGAACGGAGGGAGTACTATGGTACTACTCCGGAGCCGGCGAACTATGCAGCGAACCTGCCAGCGAGAGGCCACGATAAGCACGGCCACCGTGGCCACCGACGGAATGCAGGTGGTCGACGTTCCGGAGTCAAGGATGGTGGCAGTCACCCCACGACGTGTCCAAGTCTCTGGGCGTGAACAGGCTCATTTTTAGGTGTAGTGTAGTGTAGGTGACCTGAGGTAGGTAACTCTATGTACCAGAAATCCTATCAATTGGTTATTCATAGTAGCGCTGAGAGATGCCTCCTCATTCTATTTGCATGGATCTAATAAATCTATTTTTCGCTGGAGGAAGCAATACGATAGTAACTAATCTAAATATGTTTCTGCATATTTATTACTTAGTGGAGGGAGTAATACGATAATGTAACTAATCTAAATCATTTGTTTGTAACATCTGCTGTACTTCGCTCTTTTAGAACCAGGGAACATGAGAAAAGCCCTTGGGGCTACCTTTCTGTCAACTACTATGCCATTGACACGCTTACTCTCTACTTTGTGGACAATCGTGTTGTGTACGCACACAACCTAATTGATCCACTTCTTAAGGATGGCAGAATTGCCACTGATTAGCCAAAACAGCTGCTGGCTAGTACCATTTACACCATGATGTACGATGAAGAGAGAGTTTCCAAGAGCTTGTACCATTACCATTGGAGTGTACATGAAGATTATCATCAGTGCTAAGATAGTAAGAAGGTACGGTACTTCCAACTTCTCTTTTTCCTTTAGATACATTTGTTGTTTCCGTGGTTCAGAATTACTGCTTGTTTCTGCAAGTTTGTGAAAATATGAACTTCATATTTCTTAAAGATTTATGGATGTGGAACATAATATTTGTGTATACGAGTTTCTGTTGTCCACCCTTATGAGAGCTGGTTCACGAGAAAATAATGTTTGGGGATTTTTCGTGCTTGTTCTTCATTTGATTGGGGTGACATCATGATGTTTTTTGCTTCGGTTATTGTTTTAGTCATGTTGTTGTACTGTGCGCATATATAGCATTGCACTCCATCTAGTTATGTAGTCATGAAGATTGTTTGTATTTTAGTACACTCCAATGGTAATGGTACGAACTCATTTTTTACTATGTAGGTTTGCTTTACTTTGCTTTTCATGTTGTTTGTTCTAAATTTGAAGTCTTAGGTAAATATGCAAGTTAACTAGTGGAGCTGTTCTCAAGTGTAGATTTTGATAGCAAAATTTGTCTGGGAGATGAGATGTGTTAATTTGTGTAGGGTATTGTTGAAAATTTACCTGAATGTAAATACGGATCTGCAAACCTTTGCTTTTATGCTAAAGTTGATCCAACGAAGAGGCTATATGACCAGCAGACAAAGCTGCATCACATGTAAGTTCTTTTACGATGTGGGTTCATGCGAACACCTTCCTCTGAATTGGATTAGGGTGTTGTTGTGGTGCTCTGTACGACATAGTAGATAGTCTACTAAACCATGAGAACAATGTATCTAATTTTGTTGTTGTCTGCGTCAGTTCATCAGTCTGATTTTTATGTTAGGAATGGTTTACAAATATAATACCTGTTGGATCAGATTTTTTTTTTGTGGTGGTGGTGCTCTGTACCCATATTCTACTGTCTATTATTATTATTATTCTATTTGTTATTGTTTTAATCTATAGAGTTGAAGACTTACAAAATTTTACATTTATTTTTTCAGTAGTAACAAAGAGAAGAAAGCTAAAGAGAAGGAACCAGGAGACAGGTTAATCTCTGTATTGAATTGCTGCATTCGGATCCTTAGGTATGTGGCGATCGGAAGCATCTTTTTAATGTTCTAGAGAAGACACATGCGTGTGGCGATCGGAGGCTTCTGCATTCATATCATATGGGTCGCCGCTCGCTCCAGCTTTACCGCACTAACACCATGACATAGGCACCAGCACTCCGTTGGCTATGTCGCCTACTTCCCTGTTGAGGCACCGTAACATTTCTCGCCACCTCAGTTGACACATCTCGTCCTCTCTCTGGATCAAACGGATGAACAGAACATATGCTAGGTGGCAGATGTAATCTCAAATGTATCATATAATCTGGTAAACTCCAACCGAATCAAAATGTGCTTACCTATTTATACTACACATTTTTACTTCACAATCAATCATATCATTGTCTTTTTTGTGGGGTTTAGTCATATCATCATTAAAGATATGTTGTTCCTATTAATGTACATAATTCGATATATTATATTGAATTATACTTTAGGTATAATAAGAAGAATTAACAATATATACACTCTCATGTTTATAAGTTACATATTTCTTATATTGTCAATATCTAGCAAATAAATATATTTTTAGCTTAAATTGATTTTTTTTCTGAAAACATAGTGTTCGTTTAGTTTTGAATGAGAAACTCTTCTATCATTATCATTATAAATTAGAACAAAAAAATATCATCACATTATGTGTTTATATGCATCTTTTGCCCACAGCATCATTGGATGTCAAAACTTGGTATTGTGTTTATGGATCAGCAAAAAAGTTTCTAAAGGTTTCTAGAGTACTAGAATAAATATATTTTTGAAATTTACATGGAAGGTCTATTGGTAATATGTCCTCGAATCCCAGCTAACGGTCTTGCTTGGTGGGATGAGGGTAATAGTATGATGCGAACACATGTATGATATGTAATTTCTGTATCGAAATCATGCATCTTGTGATATGTACGATTATTTGGGATTCAATCTTCTATACACTACTAGGAAAAACCTTATACACAGAAGTTTATCAGTAGCGTGGTCTAAAAAGATGCGCTACTACCAATTAGTAGTAGCGAGGGCCATAAAAACCGCGCTACTACTAAGTTGATAGTAGTAGCGAGGGGTATAAACCCACGCTGCTACTAAAGTGATCTCCACCATGCCCCCGGGGCATGCAATAGTAGTAGCGGGGGTATAAAACCTGCGCTACTACTAAGTAAGTAGCAATAGCGCAGATAAGACCCCACGCTACTACTAAGAACCCCGGCCCGATCCACTCCCATCCCACCACTCTCTCTCTCTCTCTCTCTCTCTCTCTTCCTCATCCTAAAAATACTCTCTCCCCACAATCCACTCCACCGGCACTTGTTCCTCGGTCCACTCCACTCCGGCTCCTCTCCCCACGACTCCTCGTCGCCGCCCTCACCCATGCCGGCCAGTTCCGGCGAGCACCGACCGCGGGCAACACTCCCCCAAGCTCCGCCCCTCCCTCCCCTCCACACCCTGATCCAGCAAAATCCCTTCCTCCCCTCGTTGACCGTTTCGGCTTCGACGACGTTGGCGCCGCCATCCGCATCCTCTCCGACGCCGACCCGGCCGCGCCGCGACAGCAGCAGCCCATGGGCACCAACATCCGCCGCGAGCTCGCGCGCCTCGTCGCTGATGCGCGGCCCGGGGACTCCCTCTTCTTCCACTACAGCAGCCACGGCACAGGCCTACCCGCCAAGACCGGCCAGCACGACGACACCGGCTACGACGAGTGCATCGTCCCCTTCGACATGAACCTCATCACAGGTGCGCAGATCCGGAGACACCCTTCCGTTTTTGTTTTGTCTCGTGCCATGTTGCTCCTGTAGGTGTTGTTCTGTCTCGAACTACCGATTAGCAGTGGGGATTGAATCGAGAGGTTGGTGAAATCTGAGAGAGGGACGTTGTTTGATTGATTGTCACGTTTCTACGGCTTAGCAGATTTAGCACTGTGGTAATTTCTGAATTTCTGATTGGATTAGTTTTTTGGTGACTATGATTTCAGATAGTACATTGTGGTAATACTGGACCAGCATAGGCGTCATAGGATGTAGCATAACAACGTGTTTATAATGAGTGTTTTTCTAACCAAATCCCTGGACTAGCATCACTCATCATCGACACAGAATGAATTATTCAATTTAAGTGGAAGAGAAAAATCTCTCTGGATGGAATGAGGCATGTTGTACCAACCAGTACAACGCAATAGATAGACAATAATTTTCTGAAAGGCACAGAGAAATCAAGGACTGAAATACATGTTTTGAAAGTTTGTAGCTTTACTCATAGGTATATCATAATGTTGTAGTGTTGGGCGTACTTAAATATTAATACAGATAGTGGTGTTTTAGTAGCCATAGCAAACAGCTCCTAGGACATATTGCATGTTGTTCTATTATCAGTGGTGTTTTAGTAAGATTTTACTTTTAAGGCATTTATAACCAAACTGCACTTATGTTCTTCACGGATAATACCTACTAATTACTTGCTATTTTAGCTTCCAGTCTATTGTAGTTCTATGTGTATTTAAATATTAGTACGGAGTGGGTCCTTCGTCAGCTGATTTAATCATAGGTAATCATAATCCTGTAGTGCTGCAAAAAAATATGGCAGTTCCTTTTCACAGTTTTCCCTTTTGAATTTTGTTATTATAGATAATTGTCATTCTCTGGAGATCATTCCGTGGATATTTAGTTAATGATCACGGGTCAATTTTTTTTCAAACTTCCAAATTGTTTCAGTGTTTCGAAATCATGAGGTTGTATATAGGACAACTGGATATGATGTGTACCATAGCTGTCTTCTTAGTTCTGTTAGCATTGTCGGCTTTGCTACCTCTTGAGCACTGCGTTGGATTTCCCCAAAGAGGAGAGGATAATGCAGTAAAGTAGCGTAAGTATTTCCCTCAATTTTTGAGAACCAAGGTATCAATCCAGTAGGAGACCAGGCACAAGTCCCTCGTACCTACACAAAACGATAGCAACTCGCAACCAACGCTTAGGGGTTGTCAATCCCTTCACGGTCACTTACGAGAGTGAGATCTGATAGAGATAATATTTTTGGTATTTTTGATAGATAGATGCAAGGTAAAAAGTAAAGGCAAAGTAAAAACAAAGTGAGTAAATAAAGTGATATAGATTGATATGATGAGAATAGACCCGCGGGCCATAGGTTTCACTAGTGGCTTCTCTCAAGAGCATAAGTATTCTACGGTGGGTGAACAAATTACTGTTGAGCAATTGACAGAATTGAGCATATTTATGAGTATATCTAGGCAATGATCATGTATATAGGCATCACATCCAAAACAAGTAGATCGAAACGATTCTGCATCTACTACTATTACTCTACTCATCGACCACTATCCAGCATGCATCTAGAGTATTAAGTAAAAATAGAGTAACGCCATAAGCAAGATGACATGATGTAGAGGGATAAATTCAGGCAATATGATAAAAACCCCATCTTGTTATCCTCGATGGAAACAATACAATACGTGCCTTGCAACTCCTTTTGTCACTGAGTAAGGACACCGCAAGATTGAACCCAAAGCTAAGCACTTCTCCCATTGCAAGAACTACCAATCTAGTTGGCCAAACTAAAAAGATAATTCGAAGAGACTTGCAAAGATAACTCAATCATACATAAAAGAATTCAGAGAAGAATCAAATATTTTCCATAGATAATACTGGATCATAAACCCACAATTCATCGATCTCAACAAACACACCGCAAAAAGAATATTACATCGAATAGATCTCCATGAGAGAGGGGGAGAACATTGTATTGAGATCCAAAAAGAGAGAAGAAGCAATCTAGCTACTAGCTATGGACCCAAAGGTCTGAAGTAAACTACTCACACTTCATCGGAGGGGCTATGGTGATGATGTAGAAGCCCTCCATGGTGGATGCCCCCTCCGGCGGAGCTCCGGAACAGGCCCCAAGATGGGATCTCGTGGATACAGAAAGTTGCGGCAGTGGAATTAGGTTTTTGGCTCCTGTTCTGATCGTTCGGGGATACGTAGGTATATATAGGAGGAAGGAGTACATCGGTGGAGCTCCGAGGGGCCCACGAGGTAGGGGGCGCGCCCAGGGGGACGCCCTCCACCCTCGTGATCACCTCTGGCACTGCTTGGATTAGGGTCCAAGCCTCCTGGATCACGTTCGGTTGGAAAATCACGATCCCGAAGGTTTCATTCCGTTTGGACTCCGTTTGATATTCTGTTTCTTCGAAATACTAAAAAAAGGCAAAAAACAACAATTCTGTGTTGGGCCTCCGGTTAATAGGTTAGTCCCAAAAGTAATATAAAAGTGGAAAATAAAGCCCAATATAGTCCAAAACAGTAGATAAAGTAGCATGGAGCAATAAAAAATTATAGATACGTTGGAGACTTGTCAAGCATCCCCAAGCTTAATTCCTGCTCGTTCTCGAGTAGGTAAATGATAAAAAAAGAATTTTTGATGCGGAGTGATACTTTGGCATAATTTCAATGTAAATCTTCTTAATTGTGATATGAATATTCAGATCCGAAAGATTCAAGACAAAAGTTCATATTGACACAAAAATAATAATACTTCAAGCATACTAATCAAAGCAATCATGTCTTCTCAAAATAACATGGCAAAATAAAGTTCATCCCTACAACATCATATAGTTAGGCTATGCTTCATTTTCGTCACACAAAGATGTTCCCAACTTCTATACCCCCGATGACAAGCCAAGCAATTGTTTCATACTTAAATAATCTCAAATTTTTTCAACCTTCACGCAATACATAAGCGTGAGCCATGGATATAGCACTATGGGTGGAATAGAATATGATGATGGGGATTGTGTGGAGAAGACAAAAAGGAGAAAGTCTCACATTGACGAGGATAATCAACGGGCTATGGAGATGCCCATCAATTGATGTCAACATGAGGAGTAGGGATTGCCATGCAACGGATGCACTAGAGCTATGAATGCTCAACAAAATAAAACTAGTGGGTGTGCATCCAACTTGCTTGCTCACGAAGACCTAGGGCATTTGAGGAAGCCCATCGTAGGAATATACAAGCCGAGTTCTATAATGAAAAATTGCTACTAGTATAAAAAGACAACTTATGAGACTCACTACATGAAAAACAAGGTGCTACTTTGAAGCACAATATATGAGACTCACTACATGAATAACAAGGTGCTACTTTGAAGCACAATATATGAGACTACATGAAGAACAAGGTGCTACTTTGAAGCACAAGTGTGGAAAAAGAGATAGTAGCATTGCCCTTTTTATTTTCTTTTTTTTTGGGCCTTCTTTTTTTCTTTTTGGCCTTTCTCTTTTTTTTATTTGGGCAATGATCTAATAATGATGATCATCACACTACTATTGATTACAACACAAGGATTACAACTCGAATACTTAGAACAAGATATGACTCTATATGGATGCCTCCGGTGGTGTACCGGGATGGTGCAATGAATCAAGAGTGACATGTATGAAAAATAATGCATGGTGGCTTTGCCACAAATACGATGTCAACTACAAGATCATGCAATGGCAATATGACAAAAGTAATGCATGTCATGATGATGATGGTGGAAGTTGCATGGCTAAATATCTCGGAATGGCTATGGAAATGCCATAATAGGTAGGTATGGTGGCTGTTTTGAGGAAGATATAAGGAGGTTTATATGTGATAGAGCGTATCGTATCACGGGGTTTGGATGCACTGGCGAAGTTTGCGCCAACTCTCAAGGTGAGAAAGGGCAATGCACGGTACCGAAGAGGCTAGCAATGGCGGAAAGGTGAGAGTGCGTATAATCCATGGACTCAACATTAATCAAAAGAACTCATATACTTATTGCAAAAATTTAGAAGTCATCAAAAATTCAAGTACTACGCGCATGCTCCTAGGGGGATAGATTGGTAGGAAAAGACCATCGCTCGTCCCCGACCGCCACTCATAAGGATGCACAAGCCAGGTACACTTCATGTTTCAAATTTGTTACACAACTTTAACCATACGTGCATGCTACGGGATTTGCAAACTTCAACACAAGTATTTCTCACATTCATAATCACCCAACTAGCACGACTATGATATTATCACCTCCATATCTCAAAACAATTATCAAGCATCAAACTTATCTTAGTATTCAATTCACTCAAAAGAAAGTTTCACATATCTTGAACACCAAGTATATTAACATTAAGCAAATTACCATGCTATTAAAGACTCTCAAAATAATCTAAGTGAAGCATGAGAGATCAAATAGTTTCTTTAAAACAAACCCACCACCGTGCTCTAAAAGATCTAAGTGAAGTACTAGAGCAAAAATTATCATGCTCAAAAGATATAAGTGAAGCACTATGAGCAAAACTATCAAGCTCAAAAGATATAACCGAAGCACATAGAGTATTCTAACAAATTCCAATTCATGTATGGCTCTCTCAAAAGATGTGTAGAGAAATGATGATTGTGGTAGACTAACAAGCAAATACACAAATAATACAAGACGCTGCAAGCAAAACACATATCATGTTGGTGAATAAAAATATAGCTCCAAGTAAATTACCGATGGAAGTGGACGAAAGAGGGTATGCCTTCCAGGGCATCCCCAAGCTTTGACTTTTTGGTGTCCTTGGATTATCTTGGGGGTGCCATGGGCATCCCCAAGCTTAGGCTCTTGCCACTCCTTGTTCGATAATCCATCAAAAGAATTCACCCAAAACTTGAAAACTTCACAACACAAAACTCAACAGAAATCTCGTGAGCTCCGTTAGAGAAAGAAAACAAAAGACTACTTCAAGGTACTGTAATGAACTCATTATTTATTTATATTGGTGTTAAACCTACTGTATTCCAACTTCTCTATGGTTTATAAACTAATTTACTAGCCATAGATTCATCAAAATAAGCAAACAACACACGAAAAACAGAATCTGTCAAAAACAGAACAGTCTGTAGCAATCTGTAACTAACGCAAACTTCTGAAACTCTAAAAATTCTACCAAAATAGGAAGTCCTGGACAATTTGTTTATTGATCAGAATCAAAAATAATCAACGCAAAAGCACGTTCCTGTGATTTATCATAATTATATTCGTGCGTGCAAAGTTTCTGTTTTTCAGCAGAATCAAATCAACTATCATCGTAGGTTATCCTATAGGTCCTACTTGGCACAAACACTAATTAAGACATAAAACCACATCCAAACAGAAGGTAGATGGATTATTTATTCCTAAACAGAAGCAAAAACAAAAAATACAAAATAAAATTGGGTTGCCTCCCAACAAGCGCTATCGTTTAACGCCCCTAGCTAGGCATAAAAGCGAGAATAGATCTAGGCATTGCCATCTTTGGTAGGCAATCCATAAGTGGCTCTCATGATAGATTCATATGGTAATTTTATTTTCTTTCTAGGGAAGTGTTCCATACCCTTCTTTAAGGGAAATTGGAATCGAATATTCCCTTCCTTCATATCAATAATTGCACCAATCGTTCTAAGGAAAGGTCTACCAAGAATAATAGGACATGAAGGATTGCAATCTATATCAAGAACGATAAAATCTACTGGCACATAATTCCTATTTGCAACAATAAGAACATCATTAATTCTTCCCATAGGTTTTTTAATAGTAGAATCCGCAAGATGCAAGTTTAGAGAGCAATCATCAAAATCACGGAAATCTAGCAAATCACATAAAGTTTTGGGAATAGTAGAGACACTAGCACCCAAATCACATAAAGCATGAAACTCATAATCTTTAATTTTAATTTTAATAGTAGGTTCCCACTCATCATAGAGTTTTCTAGGGATAGAAACTTTCAACTCAAGTTTTTCTTCATAAGATTGTATCAAAGCATCAACAATATGTTCGGTAAAGGCCTTATTTTGACTATAAGCATGAGGAGAATCTAGCACGGATTGCAACAAGGAAATACAACCAATCAAAGAGCAATTTTCATAATTAATTTCCTTGAGATCCAAAATAGTGGGTTTAGTAATATCACGGTTTTTATTTATTTAAATCCCACTTTCATCAATTTCATCATCAAGATCTAGAAACTCCGAATTCTTAAAATGCCTTCTTGGTAAAGGAAGATAATCTTCAGATTCATCAAGATTCATATTACAAAACAAAGATTTAATGGGGGACACATCAATAAGTTTTAGATCTTCATCTTGATTTTCATAGGGATTCGGTTTAGCGGTCATCTTATTGACTAAGGTAGCTTGCATATCCGAAATTTCAGCGGTCATCTTTTCAAGATGAGCAATTTGAGCCCTTATACCATTGAATTCTTTAGACATATCATCGAGTTCTTTATTCATAAAGCTCACAAAACTTTTTTGTTCCTTAAGTTCGTTTCTAAAGAAATTATTGTGCTCAAATTGTAAAACCATAAACTTTCTAACATTGCTTTCGATCTCCTCTAGCCTTTTAAGGTGAAGGTCACCAAATCTAGGTAGAGCCATCGCATCAAAATGACAAACTAACACAAGAGCAAGCAGGAAGGCAACGAGGAAAAGGCAAACGGGAAAGAGAGGAGGAGATTGGGAAAGAGAGGGCGAATAAAACGGCAGGGTGAAGTGGGGAGAGGAAAACGAGATGCAAATGGCAAATAATGTAATGCGAGAGATAGGGATTACGATGGGTACTTGGTATGGTTGACTTGCTTGCGTGAGCCTCCCCGGCAACGGCGCCAGAAATTCTTCTTGCTACCTCTTGAGCACTGCGTTGGATTTCCCTGAAGAGGAGAGGATGATGCAGTAAAGTAGCGTAAGTATTTCCCTCAGTTTTTGAGAACCAAGGTATCAATCCAGTAGGAGACCACGCACAAGTCCCTCGTACCTACACAAAACGATAGCAACTCGTAACCAACGCTTAGGGGTTGTCAATCCCTTCACGGTCACTTACGAGAGTGAGATCTGATAGAGATAATATTTTTGGTATTTTTGATAGATAGATGCAAGGTAAAAAGTAAAGGCAAAGTAAAAACAAAGCGAGTAAATAAAGTGATATAGATTGATATGATGAGAATAGACCCGGGGGGCATAGGTTTCACTAGTGGCTTCTCTCAAGAGCATAAGTATTCTATGGTGGGTGAACAAATTACTATTGAGCAATTGACAGAATGGAGCATAGTTATGAGTATATCTAGGCAATGATCATGTATATAGGCATCACGTCCAAAACAAGTAGATCGAAACGATTCTGCATCTACTACTATTACTCCACTCATCGACCGCTATCCAGCATGCATCTAGAGTATTAAGTAAAAACAGAGTAACGCCGTAAGCAAGATGACATGATGTAGAGGGATAAATTCATGCAATAGGATAAAAACCCCATCTTGTTATCCTCGATGGCAACAATACAATACGTGCCTTGCAACTCTTTCTGTCACTGAGTAAGGACACCGCAAGATTGAACCCAAAGCTAAGCACTTCTCCCATTGCAAGAACTACCAATCTAGTTGGCCAAACCAAAAAGATAATTCGAAGAGACTTGCAAAGATAACTCAATCATACATAAAAGAATTCAGAGAAGAATCAAATATTTTCCATAGATAATACTGGATGATAAACCCACAATTCATCGGTCTCAACAAAGACACCGCAAAAAGAAGATTACATCGAATAGATCTCCACGAGAGAGGGGGAGAACATTGTATTGAGATCCAAAAAGAGAGAAGAAGCCATCTAGCTACTAGCTATGGACCCGAAGGTCTGAAGTAAACTACTCACACTTCATCGGAGGGGCTATGGTGATGATGTAGAAGCCCTCCGTGGTGGATGCCCCCTCCGGCGGAGCTCTGGAACAGGCCCCAAGATGGGATCTCGTGGATACAGAAAGTTGCGGCGGTGGAATTAGGTTTTTGGCTCCTGTTCTGATCGTTCGGGATACGTAGGTATATATAGGAGGAAGGAGTACGTCGGTGGAGCTCCGAGGGGCCCACGAGGTAGGGGGGCGCGCCCAGGGGGCGCCCTCCACCCTCGTGACCGCCTCTGGCACTGCTTGGAGTAGGGTCCAAGCCTCCTGGATCACGTTCGGTTGGAAAATCACGATCCCGAAGGTTTCATTCCGTTTGGACTCCATTTGATATTTTGTTTCTTCGAAATACTGAAAAAGGCAAAAAGCAGCAATTCTGGGCTGGGCCTCCGGTTAACAGGTTAGTCCCAAAAGTAATATAAAAGTGGAAAATAAAGCACAATGTAGTCCAAAACAGTAGATAAAGTAGCATGGAGCAATCAAAAATTATAGATACGTTGGAGACGTATCAGGCTTCTTTTCTACAAACTTTTGATTATATTTGACATACTTCTGCAGATGATGAATAAAGAAAGAACCATCCTTATGCATGTGGAGTAACACGGTAATGTTCTTAGCAAGTTGATTTTGCTGATGGGTAGTGAGTTTTTAGGTGATTTGCAGACTGAAAAGAAGCTGATGATGATGTTGCATCATAGTGGAATTTCGAGACCACGATAATTATTGTGTTCATAATTGGGACATGTACAACATGATACATGTATTTCAGTTATAAGAAAAAGACAATATTGCCAATTCGCTTTTTGACCTCCTACAAAATTATGACACATCCTTGTATGGTTTGGACATATGCTAGAATTTATTCATTGCATCAAGGGGTTAAGCACAGTAGTTTTGCGTTTCTACAGTTCCAAGGGGATTTAGAGTTCCACCTCTGAGTATTTGGATCTTATCTAACCATGCTCTGAGATTTAGATGAATGCGTGTGCCGTCGGAGAGATCTATGTATGAGGGGCTTGTTAACCACGAAATCCTGGCCCCTCTTATATGAGCAAAGTCAGTTGTGGCGTTTCCATGACCTCACAAGAAAGAAGAGAGCAGAGTTGAAGTTGTCAGTTGAAGTTTTTGGCTTACATGAAGGGATGCATGCTATTCATCTTGCGGGTATGACTCGTCCTCGCATTCTTACTTCGCCTTTGTTTCCTTCAGCTTTTTGATCCTGAAATTTTAAGATAAATTGTAAGTACTCAGTATCATGTTCTTAAGCAAAGCTATTGTTTTTTGTTTGAATTATAGTGTTTTCTCTGACCTATGTATAGTGTCAATAAAAATCTAAATTACAAGATGGAGATACATTTTTTGGTGGCATCTTACATCACAGTAATTTACAACCAAGATAGGCCTACAATGTCTTTTTGATAGCAACGATAATGCATAGCTGCAGATTTTGTCGAATACACATATGTATTTTGTATGCATGACAAATACTGGGGTCAAATAGAATAACAAGTAAATCATTCATTTTGTCTTCATATTTACTTGAAGGACTGCATGTTCTTCATCTTTGTAAGCCCCATGTATTTGCTTGTAAGCTTCAGTAGTGTCATCTATCTAGTCTGATTTATACACTACATTCCTAAGCTGAAATATTTTTTGTAACTGAAATATATAGTTTGAGTTTCATTCAGTTATTTGTCACTTTTTAACTGAATATCTTTTTGTAACTGAAATATATGTGCACTTACAATGCCTGTCTCATAGGGCTTCTTTGTAACTGAAATATAAGCTCTGTCCAGTAAGCATTTCTTCACCCTTGGGCAACTTTGCACAAATGGACTGTGTATTACACTACACGTGCTTCTTTTTGTTATGGATGGTTCGGTCTATGAACCATGTGATCAATGCTTGATTTAATATTGCTCTATCGTTGTCCTTTGCTGCATTTGATGGACTTGTAAACTATCTCGCAGCACAAAATTTGACCATGGAGATGACTAACATGGCTTCTCTGTCTTATGCTCTATTTGTCAGTGAAAAATCTTGCACCTTGACCGACAGAATTAAGAGGGACTAGAATGGGGAAGGACCTCTACTGTATCACGATGGAACTGGTTACTTGAATGTGAATGGCCAACTCCATGCCAGCTATCTTTTAATCTTACTATGCTTTTGCATTATCTTCGTCAGTGGGAAGTTGTTATATGCTAGAAGACTAGCTTCAAACTCAATTTAGAACAGACCTAAATGCATTCTTTGTCCAGTAGTTAATTTGGACATGCCACTTTCTGGCTTGCTCATAAATATCTTGGCTATTTTGACCCTCAAGCCATCCATTAGTACTATGCTGCTGTACCAATGCACCTGATTTTTATTCTACCAGTTAATTCAAAAAATGTCTCTAGATATGTGCTTCATCCACTTACTGCATATGACATCTCCCTATATTTTTCTGAACCATTTAACTGATTTTTGTTGTAGTCCAAAATTATATGTTTATGTTTATTGCCTTTTTTAGTGTGTTGATATTTGAAAGGGAACAGGGCAATGTGTTGCACTCTTGCTTTTGTTAGAGCACTATATTCTATTGTTAACCATGCTATGGTCCAAACTCCTTTTTATTCTGCTCATATAATATTGCTCATCTTTTGTTTTCTGTCCTGATGCCTCCTATATTTAGAGTAGAAATATTCTTAATTTAGTGTTTCTTGAACATGGCCAGGGCAATGGATAAAATCTACTATGGAGAGTTGACAGAGGGAGCAATTGCTAAGTTGAATTTTTTCCTATGGATTTGCTTATCGTGAAGATGCTTGCAAGGATGCAAAGGGAGCAGATCATTTGGAGAGATGCCACTGTTTGGTGTTTTTATGCATTTTGGTTTGCTTGTAACTGTGTTTGCACTAGCTGGGAGTAAGTGACTTGGCAAGAAGTATAGGTGTTTTAATTGAAGGCCTGAAAACCATGACAATTCTGTATGCTCTTACAGTATGTGCTCTAATGCCGCTGGTTTATTATAAATCTTGGATTAGTAATGATGTGTAATGCTGCTGGTTTATTGCAAATATGTGTTCGTTTTAGTTGTTGGAATTGTATGCATAGAATGGAATTGGTGGCTTTTATTGTTTTTAATTCCTAATTAGTTAGTAGTAGCGTGGGAAAAACCAAATGCGCCACTACTACTTCGTTAGTAGTAGCGTGGGTTTGAAACCGGGCTACTACTAACTTTTTAGTAGTAGCGTGGGGAAAAACCTGCCGCGCTACTACTATTTCATTACTAGTAGCGTGGGTTTGCACCTGCGCTACTACTAAAATGTTAGTAGTAGCGTGGATTTACCCGCGCTACTACTAACTATTAGTTGTAGCACGATACTAGTAGCGCAGGTACCCACGCTGCTAGTAGCCATTTTGCCCGCGCTGCTAGTAGCCTTTTTCCTAGTAGTGATAATTCATATGGTTGTTAACTGGATTTTATATTGATTATCTCTAGAAGTACCAGAACATGTCTTAATTGTGTACCTATTCCGGAGATACCAACTGCTTGGCCTCTCCTCAACTCACCCGACACCAATCTTGTCAAAAGTAACCAAAAAATTCCCTAACTACTTCAAAATATCACATATTGTGCAAAAAACATTTTTTAGCAAATTGATCTACATAGTACATGAGATCAAACAAAATGACAATAAATATTCGTGATAAACTAAAAGTAACATCAAGGTTATTCAAAGATGCCATCCTGATGAGCTTCCACCGAGTACCGACTTCAATGAAGATGTTGTAGTAGACAAAACACCACTACACAAAAGGGTGATATCCGACAATGCTTTCAAGATAGGACGAAAATGCCCACCAACAAGGCCTCAATGAGGCAGGTTCAAACCCTGAAATAAGTTCTGCCTTGGAAATCTTCTCATGTTGGCCTTAATGAAAGCTATCTCTCATGGATGACCTATCGAAATCATTTGCATGTTCATGTCCATCTGAAAATTCTCCACACAGTTCTGGGCTTATGTCAAGCACGTGATATTGATCAATCAGTGTGTTGTGCTTTGTATTCAACACTTGGGCTGTCAAAAATTATCTTATATGCATGTGTGTAGGAATATGGTGCTAAGAGCTTAGGGTTTTCTCTTCCAGTATTTCCAAGACATCTGAGGTGGGCCTATGTTGAGAAGCCATCGCTGATGAATATTTACAAAGCATGCAATAGAAAAAACATATTGGAAAGAGGTCTATCCAAGAAGGTTCTTAATACGAAAAGGTTGGAATCCAAAGAGGGCCTTGCACCCCATGGAAAGGGGTACCGACCCGCAACCACCCCATGGTAAGGGGTACCTACCCGTGACCTCTAAACGCAGACAAGGAGAATAATTCCTATATGACGCACAATGCATCAAAATGTCGCCAAAATGCACACACGCGAGGACAATGGTTCTGTCCACGTTGCTGAGCCTTTTCGATCGATTTTGTTTTCTCATTTTTTTGTTCTTCTCATGGTTTTCTTATTTCCCCTACGCATTTTGTTTCTGTTTTCTCTTTTGAGTGTTCTCTTCTACTTGTCTTTTCTTTTTTGAGTTTTAACTCCTTCATTTTTATCATTTACTCTTTCACGTTTACATTCTTAAACATTTTCTATTTAACGATCATTTTTTAATGCGTAAACATTTTTCAAAATCATGAATATTTTTAAGATGCATGAACAATTTATAAATTTTGAGAACACTTTAAAATTTGTGAACATTTTTGACAATATACGAACATTTTCAAATTCAAGAATACTTTTCAAATATCAAAGACAGTTTTTAAAATAAAAAACCTTTTTATATTTCATGAATACATTCTAGTGTTTTCTTTTTGTTCAAAAAAAATTGAGAATATCTTTGAAGCTTGATGTTATTTTTAAGACTTCTGGGACATTTTATTTCATTGTTATTGAAATAATCAAGTTTGGAGTAGTAGTACTTTGGACATGCACCACATGTTGCCTCCATTTGAATCTAATCCACATTTATTTCACCCACTGTTATATATAATAACTAATCATGGTCATAAAATCATATGATGAAAATACTGTATATAAAACCTATACAAATACAGCGACAATAAGCTGCATTTTAAAAAATACAGGAAAATTTAGCAGTAGCGCTTTTCAAAAGAAACGCTACTGCTACTTACCATTATCAGTAGCGCTTTTCGCTACCAAGCGCTATTGCTAACTAGGTATAGCAGTAGCGCCGGAAAACCAGCGCTACTGCTACCAGTTAGCTGTAACGTCTTATGGGTACCGATACAAAACAAGCGCTACTACTAGGGTTATCCCTAGTAGTGCACCCTTTTTCTAGCTGGACCCGTGGCTTGGCAGATAGCTGCTTTGCACCGAGTTTTCAGATATATTTCCGATCTGCTTGGACCCGATGCTTTTGGTTGCCCTAGCTACCAAAATAGGAATGGAACATCTTGTTCCACAAACATTTGGCCTCGAAGAGACCGTTGCTTGGGCCGCCCTTCGACCGACTCTCTCACCGATGTTGTGTCGGGACTTCTCTATTGTCTCATCATATCATGGCCTATGCCATGCACAAATGCGGGCACGGTTGCACCCCCCCTGCAGAGGGAGGAGGCCAAGCTGCATGGGCCTAGTGACTGGCTATGCCCTCTTTGTGTTGTCACTGAGTTGGGAGTTGCATTTTCTTCGCCTATCCTGCTGCTCGGTTCCTCTAGAGCTTTGTTTGTGAGGCCATGGGCCAGAGTGACAGCCCCAGCCTGGGTCAGTTCCTGGATACTTAGCCCAGCTGTACCGCTAGGAAGTGACGCCTCTTCCGGTGAGTGTTCGCGGCAATGCCCTGAACACTTCGGGCGATGCATAGCAGGATGGTCATTGAGCTGGTCTTTTTGCATGGACCACTGACTCGATTATCAAATTCCAGGCCTTTTTGTAGTGCTGGCACCCGCTCTCTAGTAGTAGGACAGGTATCGGTTAGGCGTTGAGCCCTTGGCCACTTGTGGCCTTTTGTTAGTTTTTTCTTTTTATTTTTGGACATGCTTGTGTTGTTGCCCAATAGGCTTAGTTTTTTTTTCTGGCCCATGACCTAATTGTATGGACATGGTAATTTACTTTATCTTTAGAGAAAGTTTGTTTCGTGCATGGAGTGTAATTCCCGTAGACAGCGGTTAGTATTAAGTTTCCGGTACTCCCTCTGTTCAATATCATAAGATGTTTCAACTTTTTTCTAGTTTGGATGTATATAGATGTATTTTAGTGTGTTTGTTCACTCATTTCGATCACTATAAACATTTCATATTTGTGAGTGCAGGGAGTAGTACAATCAAGATGATTTGTTCCTCGACAGCTCTCGGATGATAGTTGGACCAAGCAAGCAAGGAATGGACATGTTACGGTATACGTTGGCTGGCTCGTTGACCCGTCCAACACTCACACACATGTCGGCACCCCTCTCCGCACATGAATAGCACATGAAACATGCATGCATGTTCTACCTACAACATGGTACCTGCAGAGGCGTTGAGTATAAACTGCATGATGTATTCTACGCCCCTACGTCGGCCGAAGGTGGTTGCAACTAGATGCATTTTTCATTGGAAAAGTCCGAAGTGGAAGATGCGAGTACGCCATCGCTTTCTCGTTTACGTCTCCTGCCTGCCTAGCAGGCATGCATGCACGGCAGGGTTCTATTCGGCCGCCCAATGGCGGCTAAATTTCGTGTTTTGACCCTTTTTCGATACCTATTCGAGATCTAACCCTAGTTTAAATTTTTTTCGAGATCTGACCCTTTTGCTACCGTCAGGGTCCATGGTGGTAGGGTATAACTGCCTACCGCCAAGGTACCTGACGGTAGGATTGCATGTCCTACCGCAAAATTTTGCTAAGTATAGAACACAGTGCGTGCTCGTGCCTACCGCCAAGCATCTTGGCGGTAGGGTTGTATATGCTACCGCCATTATGTTTGGCGGTAGGGATGTTTTCTACCGCCAAGGTCCCTGGCGGTAGGCTGTTACACCCTACTGTCATGGACCCTGGCGGTAGCAAAAGGGCCATATCTCGAAAAAAATTCAAACTAGGGTCAGATCTCGAATAGGTATCAGAAAAGGGTCAAAACATGAAATTTTGCCCCCGGTGGCTTTGCCTATGACATGACATGCTTGTCACACGTTGTGGTGCTTTCAACAAACCAAGCAGAACACAGTTGAATGTGTGCACTCGGTTTAATTTTCATCATATATCCAAGAATTGGGCTGCAGGGCACTACTTTGCAGTAGGTGGTCATTGTCCATGTACATACTTTCTCCTCTCCGGCTATGTTGCCTGATTTCTGTTTATGCACTGCCAGCCGTGAGTTGCGACCTACTCCCTCCGTCCCACAATATAGAGAAAGTTTGGGTTCCCATCAAAACCTCTCTATTGGCCACAAATATATAGCAGCAACCAGTGGCGGAGCTACAAACTAAGAGCAGGGCGGGCCAATCTGAAGAACACCACCCAAAAAATTCAGAAATAGCCCAGTCATGCTCACACTTTGCATTGTTTTCGTTCTAAGCTGGGCGGGCCATGGCACTGTTTTGCCCCTACATAGCTTCGCCACTGGCAGCAACCAAATATATACATACGGAAGGAACAAAATGTCCAAGAATTTGCATCAATACATCCTAGAATTGGACTGCAGGGCACTACTTTGCAGTAGGTGGTCATTGTCCATGAGCAATGCAAAATCGGTGAGGTCATCCTCCTTACCTGGAACCGTCTCTCTCATAGAAGTACACCTTAGGAAAACATTTTTTTTGCTTTTAAGAAAACATACTAAAAACTATGCATGCATGGTTGCTCCTATTAAAAAAATGGCATTGCCATAAAAGTCTATGAAACTACATGTATGCCTAAGTTTTTAAAAATTAAACAAATAAGTATGTTTTCTTCAAATTTTGAACACACACATAGTACGTCATATGTAAATATGTAAAAACAATTGTACATCAAGGATCAAAGGGTGGGCAATTGAGTTTATGATTCGGGCACTTGTGCATTTTGAAAATTTCTCCAAATGTTCATGGATGTGCACCATGTTCAAGAGCAGGCACTTGCAAAATCCATGCAAAATATGATCAAACAGAATTAATGATTGGAAATCCATTAAGTATGCATGGGTCTTTTATTCATGAAGAAGGAATTATAATGGACTGGCCATGCCACTAGGCCATCACTAATATGCATGGAGCGTGTTTTTTTCCAGTAGGAGTTCACTTATTATGGGAAAAGGAAAATTATTGACATGGCCTAAAGCCATGTGGAAGAAAAATCTACAAAGTCCAGAACTATCTTTTTCATTAGTGATAATGATATTTTCAGGCAAATAATTTTATAGGTTTAGTGATCTGTCGGTGT
Organism: Triticum dicoccoides; assembly: GCF_002162155.2. Taxonomy (NCBI): domain Eukaryota; kingdom Viridiplantae; phylum Streptophyta; class Magnoliopsida; order Poales; family Poaceae; genus Triticum; species Triticum dicoccoides. Next base: position 14,201,522 of record NC_041385.1, read on the forward strand.
GGTACGGTTGATCGGTCCTTTTTTAAGAAAGGGTACACCAAAAAAAAGTCTCAGTTTAGTGAGCCAAATTCAGTCAAATTAGGAGGTGAGAAATCTACTTGACTCAAAAATTAGTGTGATTTGATTTCTCTTGACAACATAAATCACCCTCAATAGATTGATAATAAATGAGTTGGTTTACAAATAGTACAAAAAAATAAAGAGAAAGAAAAGGAAGTGTGTGCCTGCAAGAAAAGCATATTGCACTTTGTAGGTTTTGGGATTAGGCTGGAGGTGGGCCCTGGATGGCATCCCAGACAACTCTTGACCTAGTTCTCTACTGAAACATCCAAATTCTTTCAATAAAATATTGCACGGGTTTGACCTAGTTGCATCAAGCCATCAACCATCTCAATTTCATCTTCAATCAATGAAGGGATGTAACATGACCTCGCCTTTCTTCCATCTTTCTCTCCGATGCCATCCAATGCCCTACTCAATAATGATCCAAACTGCTCCTATAGCGGCTAGCCCAAACAAGGCATGGCCCAGTATTAACATTATTAGTTTAATCTGCAGCGCGAAGAAAGTTTGATCTGAAAGAACTTTCTGCTTACCTTGGATTATGTAGTTGTGCAACTAGATACAACTACAAAAACTGTACAACTAGATACTGCACTATAAATTTATGTTTGAAGATTTGAATCAAAATTGTATATGTTTTTGTTCCCGGCACAAACATATTGCATGTTTGTATCCACATTTCAAATATTACATTATTGCGGTATTCATCCAGTTAGTAACATACTAATGTGATTATTTAATTTTCATTTGGATTGATGCAATAAGGAAAGCATACTCCATAGTCTCTAAGAGAATACTCCACGTTGTGAACACAAAATTGGAATACACAATCAATTAAATACCACTGTCGTGTCTTTTCTTAATTCATATTGCATGTTAAATTATTGTATTCATTTTTTTAATTTGTGTAGTGTCTGTATTAACCGTGGGTTTTTTACTAATAGACTATTACTCCCACCTTCCAAGAGATAATACTAGCATCATTTGTGGATCTAAGAGCATCTCCAACAAGTCCCCTTAAAAACTTTCCCTAAAAGTTGTTTTGGCAGTGGTGGGAGGGCGGCGGCGGTGGACAACGGGCAGGTGGGTGGCGTCGCAATGAGTATGGCAGCAACATGCTCGTGGGATTGTAAGGGGAAGATGTACGGAAAGAGTTATTTCCCCCCTAGATGAGGGGGGAGGGGGGGTGGCTTTTTATATGGGTCCCTAAAAAAAATTGGTTCAGGGAACATAGGGAATGCCCTCAAGGCCTACATGACAAATCCTACAAAGTCGCCATGACAACTTTAGTTGATACGAAAACGACAAGTTTGGGTGTACGCTGGGAAGACACTCCCAGCGAATGTTTCCCTTATAACGTTTTCCAAATAATTCAGAACCTGTTGGAACATTTTCTGGCCCAACTCTGTATAAATCAGTTTTTATACGGGGAAAGAAAATTAACTGTTCACGTTACTTGGGCTGTCTTAAATTTTCTTTCTTTTTATTAGGAGAGATTGTTGATGATGTCACCATAATCAAGAATTCGTGTTGCTCCCTGGATGGATCAGTGGAACACATATATACTTGCTGTATAAACCTTTTGATCAGTTCATCCACAAAAAAATATGTAAATTAATAGGAATAAATTAGAAGAAATGGAACAGCTCTATGCTAGTGCGTATGAGCAACCAATGTGTGTAGGCTGCAAGATTGATCGGAGGGAGCGTCTACTCTCTGAGCATGGCCATGGCCTTGAGGAGCACGGGCTCGAACCGCTGGAGGTCGAGCTTCACGTCCTGCTTGCCGAGGTAGTACTCCGCCACCTTGCTCCACCCGCTGCGGTGGATCGACTCCGGGTCCTTGACCGCCGGGTGGTCGCGCCCCAGCGTGTCCACCAGCGTGCTCTCCTCCATGCCGCATGAGTAGGCCATGTACTTGAGCCCCATGTCCACCGCCGGCGTCCCGAAGTCCACCTCCCCGATGTGCTCCATCTTGCCGAACGGGTTTACCTGGATGAACACCGCCCCCGTCGGCAGGAAGAGCGAGTTGGTGAGCCCGGCGCCGTGCACCCCCATGAGCACGTCGGCGGCGTTCACCTCCCGCGCGAAGTCGCCCACGTCCACGTTGAACGGCGGGTCCCCGATCACCACCTCGAACCCGATCCGCTTGGCCAGCGCCACCACCTCCGCCACGTTCACCAGCTTCCTCGGGTGGCGCCGGGAGATGATCATCATCCTCGGCTTCTTGTCGCTTATAAGCCCGGCGGTGACCCGCATGGGCGCGGCGCGCGGGAGCGCGAAGACGTTGCGGAGGAACTTGGTGAACTCCGGCATGGAGTGGCCCGTGGGCTCCTTGGCCGGGTCGATGCTGAACTCCTTGTGCATGCGGATGCCGACGATGGCGGACGGGAAGCAGCGCACCTGGTCGTCCTTGTCCATGTCCACCACGTCGTACCGCGAGAGGCGGGCGATGATGTGGCGGTACTTGCCGGCGTACCATGGCTGGATGTTGGTGACCACGAGCTGCACCTCGCCGTCGAAGCGGGAGGCCTGGAGGTAGAGCGGGATCATGACGTCGCTGAAGTCGTGCCAGTAGTTGCCCGTGAGGCCGCCCATGGCGAATACGAGCGCGGGGACCTGCGAGGTGACGGCGCAGCGGGGCGCGTCGGCCGCCGTGGGCAGCTCGCGCACGGTGATCTCCTTGATGCCGGACATGTGCTTCCGGGAGTAGGGCAGCACGCGCCACTCCTGCGGGTTGGGGTTGCTGCCGCCGGACTCGATGGTGGGCGGGACGAGCACCGTATGCGTGGAGCCGTGGATGCGCACGCCGCCGCTGCCGCCGGCGAGGTCGCAGACGTCGGACGCCCAGGGCCCCTGGATGTCGCACGCCGGCTTCTTCGCCGGCGCGCTCTCCTCCGCCGTCGTCACGATCTTGGTAGCGTCATCTGCATGGATAAGCATCAAACTATCATTACTTCATCATTTTTCCATTCAGTTCAGGTTCAGTGGAATTCTGACGGAGCAAAGTTTGCACCGGCAGACACGTCCCCGGCTCCAAAAGCTCTTTCTTTAGATTGATTGGCCGGAGATCCAATCGAAACTGTCGACTTTTCTCTTGACATGGATGTATTTGGAAGAGGTTAGCAACTACGTACCGATGGGTTTCTGGTCCTCCTCTGTCTCTGAGTGGGGCTCCTCTGTTTCTGTGTGGGGCTCCTCGTCGACAGGCGGTGGCTTCTCTTGTACTTGTTCATGCTCCGGCAGAGGTGCTTCCTCCTCTGTTCCATGCAACGCAACACAACACATACATGGTCAGAACAAGAAAATCCGGCTGAATTTCGTTCATCAGGAGAACGGCCGGGGAGCTGGTTTACTTACTTTTGACGGGGAGCTGCTGCTGCTGCTGCACCGTCTTCTCTGCCACGGCCGGGGCGGTCGGCGTCGGGTGCGCCGCTGAGGTCCTTCGGATAGCTGCAATTTTAAGCCAAATTCTCATCAGTTTCAGTTTCAGGTTGGTGACCGGTGCCCTGACCATGTCCTTAAATTCAGATAACCAAGAACAGGCAAGAACATGTCCATACTTTGACCAAGTCTTGCGTTCATAAACATTCAAAAGTTGTTCAAATAAAGGACAACAAAACTAACACAGCAATTCTTTGGGCCTAAACAAATCGCAGCTTTTGAGGTGAATCACAGATGCTTGCTTGCCCCGATAAAGCATGCAGCAAGGAGAACAAAAATAAATTTTGCTCAAAAAAAAAAGGTGAACACAATGAAATGAACCCATGGAAAAGCAAGTGAGAATTCAGGCGGGCGAGACGCACCGTTGGGCGCGGCGATGGCGAACTGCTCGGAGAGGGTGAAGTAGGTGAGGAGGACGAGGAAGAAGCCGAGGAAGAAGCCGACGCCGACGTACTTCTGCGCCGCGCCCCGCAGGCTCTTCACCAGCTTGGCGCCATGGTCGTCCCCCATCGATCTATCTCTCCCCCTATCTTCTTCTTCCTCCTCCTCCCGTGAGTGAACCTTTTCTCTTTCTCTTTCTCGTGTATGTATGCGCGTGTGCAGGTGTCCTAGCTAGCTAGCTAGCTAAAGAAGGTAACGGTGATGGCGCCAACTACTCCCTGACGCGGGAGAACCTTCCAAGAACACCTCCACACGGACCAGTTCGCCCTCTCTTTGTGAGGAATATAATGGACTTTATGGCCGCCCACGTCAGGTGAAGGGAAGAGGACCTTGCCAAATTGCCCAAGCAACTCTCCCTCCTCCTCCTCCTGATTGCTACGTCTGCAAATTGATTAATTATGCAGTACATATCTTAGCTGTGCTTTCATTCTTACATATATGCTCTCAGTTGTATAACTAGTATGTAACCAATGTTTGATTACTGTAAGAAGTAAGAACAAGTATTACAGTTAAATAATCAGAAGTAGGCAGAAAGTTCCTCCAGATCAAACTAAATTGGTAGTAGTATACTGGGGCGATGCCATGTTTTGGCTAGCCATCATGGGAGCGGTTTGGCTCATGATTGAGTAGGGCATGGCCATGGGGGGTGGCATAGGAGAGGGGATGGAAGGAAAACGAGGTCATGTTCCAACCATCCCTAAGGTACTGATTGATTGATTGAATATGGAGGTGAGGTGGTTGATCCAACCAGGTCAAACCCGTGGAATATCTGATTGGAAGAATTTGGATGTTTCAGTCATGAGTTGTCAGGGTGTGTCATCCAGGGCCCACCCCCTGCCTAATTCATAACTTGCAAAGCATTGCAATATGCTTTTCTTGCAGGCACATACTTCCTTTTCTTTCTTCCTCCATTTCCTTTTTCTGCCCATTCTTTTCGTACTATCTGTAGTTCCATTTATCTATACTTTGATGTATTGTGCCCCGCAAAAACAAAATGAGGGTAATTTATTTATGTCATCGTGCGGCGGCCTCAGATATCAAAGTCTTGTTTTAAGTCTAACTTCATTTCACCCCTCTTAATTTGACAGAACTTGGCTCACAAAATCGGGACTTGTTTCTTTCCATGTGTGGAGTACATAACACTGAGAAATTTGGGCCACCTTTTTTTTTCAAATAACACCGCCAGATCGGTCAGTGCATTTGCCAGAAAATATCATTATCACTCATGAAAAAGACCGTTCTAGACTTGGCTTTCCAAGCAAGACTCTGAGGCCATGCCATTTATTTCCCTTTGCCTATGAGAAGAGACCTCCTGCTGCAAAAATGCCTGCCCCATGCATATTAGTTATGGCCTAGTAGCATTTCCAGTTCATTATAATTCATTTTTCATGAATTAAGTTCTCATGCATACTTGATGGATTTCCAGTAGATTAATTTTAGTTGGATCATAGTATGCATGAATTTTGCTGGTGCTCATGTTTGAACATGGTCACCTCCATGAACATTTTGAGAACTTCTCAAAATGCACAAGTACCTATGCCCTAAACTCAAGTACCCACCCTTGATGTCCATTTGCTTCTAGATATTTACATACTGAAGTGTTCTGTGTTTTTAAAATTATATGTTGAAACGATATACATATTTGATAAATTTTAGAAAAACTTGGTACACATGTAGTTTTATGAACATTTGCCTCTTGTTTTTCATAAGTTGTACTTGTATGACAGGAAAACATCGTCATTCTTTCTTTTTTTAAGGAAAAAATGTCATCATTCAGTGCATGAGAGAGACGGTTCCAAGTAAGATGGACGACAGGCGCAACGTCACCGACTTCCCATTGCACATGGACAGTGAGTTGTGACCACCTACTGCAAAGCACTGCCCTGCACTCCAATCCTTGGACATATCGATGCAAAAATTCGGTCTATGTAGTCTCACTCGTGCATGTTTATTGGTACTTCCCCTCCGTATGTATGCACATATTTGTGGCCAATGGAGAGGTTTGGACGATGGGAATCCAAACTTTCTCCTACCTTACCTTACCCCAGCATCCTCGGCACATGCTAGCCCTCGATTTGCACATGCATGCAGCTAATCAGATTCTGATTTCTGATGCTGCTTTTGAATTTCTTTAGAAGGATCCATGTTGCCCGGCCGAGTTATTTGTGAGTTGTAACCCATCGATGAGCCAAAATTAAGCCGACTGCACACCTTTAATTAATATAATTGGACACGTAGCGCTCTGCTGGGTTTGTTGAAAGCACCATGGCATGTGACAAGCTTGTGGTCACATCCATCACAGGCCAAGCCAAGCCACCGGGCGGTTTTGGATGGAACCCTGCCGTGCATGACTGGCTGCTAGCTAGTTAGGCAGCCGGACCGCCGGAGACGTAAACGAGAGAGCGATGGCGTACTCACACCTTCCACTTGGGACTTTTCCATTGACAAGTACGGCCAGTTGCAATCATCTTTGGCCGACGTACTGGGCGCATGGAGCTATGCCTAACTAAAAAAAACTCGGAAATGCAGGTGGAGAATACATGTATAATACGCCTAGCTAGCTAGGTAATTTATACTCAACGCGTATATATGTACTGGTGTGTTGTAGGTAGAACATGCATATCATATGCACGCATGTGCAAAGGAGCGCCGACGTGGGGCGCATGTGTGCGTGTTGAATGGTCAGCGCGATCAGCCTGCAGCCGAAGCGTAACGTGGGCTGCTAGTTCATTGCTTGGTTCCAATTATCAATCCAGAGCTGTTGATTAACAATTTCTCTCGGTTACTACCTTTTCAAGGGAGATATACTGGAAATTTAGTAACCGTTAATCCTACATGAATTAATCACTCTGTTCTCATTTTAAAAAATCGATGAAAAGATACGCAAATTTTACGTATTCCTGAGGAAAAAAAAATCACTCTATCCTATACCCGGAGTCTTTGTTCTCCTCCCTTCTTCTGCATTAATCACATGCAACTGCATCTCTTGCATGGTTCGAACAAAACCACTTTGTTCAATGATATAAGACATATTATTTTATATAAAAAACAACATTTCCTAAGTTTAACCTGGGGAAAAAGTATGACTATCTATAGTAACAGATCAGGACCATATATCCATCCTCTAAAAAAAGGAACCATATATCCATCATGAAATATACTTTTATAGTATTTATTTATTTGTTGTCATAGATGTTGCTTCCTATACATTTGATCAAATATAGAAAGGTTTGATTATACAGAAAAAAAAACACCTTATATTTTACACGGGAGGTAATACTTATATACCGTAAGAAGAGTAGCTTTCTTTTCGCGACGACGTAAGAACAGTGGTTGACTGCAATAATATGTATTTTATTTGTTTCAGAATATAAATTGTACACGCATGTGTTGGATCCTAAAATGGGCAGATGCTCGCCTTAGTTATAAGATTGACGGGGCATATTTGCAACAGCTAGGTTCGTTCGTGCGCATGTTGCATGGATTATTCTGGAAGTAAGTAGTACTCCTCCTGGAGTACTTTACTATAGCTAAATCAACCGTTCAATCATCATCAGCTTTTCAAAGGCGTGGGTTGGCAAGCGGTTGTAGTAGTTGATGCATGTGAGCGACCCAACCTGCTAAAGATCATGCAACGTCCACGTCTGTGCAGGTAGCTTAAGTCGACACATATAAGATGCATACCACACCTCCATGCTGCGATGCGGACCGACACCAAATGAATTAATATTTGAATTGCTATGCATGTATTATATATGTAAAATTTAAGAGCAGTTTTAGCATGCTCTCCCTCTTACCCCCTATTTTCACATGAGAGGCAAGAGTATGTAGTAGATTCTGAGCCGTTGATCATATTAATTAGTTGTCGGATTAACTCTTATCTTATTACCTCATATGTGATAACAAGGGGTAAGAGGGAGCATGTTAAATTTGCGAAAATTTAAGCTGTTGTAGCTACTTAAGTTCCAAAGGAAAGATAAATCAAAAGGAAGCTGCTTTACTAATATTTATAGCTACTTAAGTCCACCGGCAAACATTTGTTGGGGAGGATAGTATTTGCAAACGATATTCATCGCAATTTTAGTTATAGGGGTGGCAATTCTTTGGACTAGCATGGTAATTCCTTCATAGAAAAAGATTTTTTTTCCCAGAAAATGAAGGCCATTGTTTGATCATGATCCAACCGCTGCGAGGGCGTTTGCTGGGATTTCCTTCCCAATAAACATTCACCAATTAGAATTGCCATATTTCTATTGGTTAGATCATTATGTTGGATTAAAAATGGAATTTAGTATCACATAGATATATATGACTGTCTTCAAAAAGGAAAAAGAGGTATGTTAGCTATATATTTGTTTGCTATGAGGCACACACGTATAAACCATGCACATGCTAAAGATAAGTACTCGTGTATGTTAGCTAGCGACCACATAACACAAACTATATAGTGTATTCTACAAGTATACTGTTAGCACTATCAAGCCCTTAATAGTTATGGAACTTGTTGGTAACATGCGTCAGAGAGTGAAAGAATGAATGAATCATTTTTTTAATTGGCTTGCGATCTTGTTAACCAGCCGTTTAGGTGCCATGCATCACCCACTTGAACAACCTTTATAAAGGGGGTCAATGCCAAGTGAGCAACAGAACATCGCAGAACAAGCCAGTCTTCGTCATCCTCACCATAGCCATCATCATCGCAGAATAAGCCGACGCCATTTTCTATCTCCATAGACACAACCTTCACCACCATCATAGTTCTCAGCAATCTAGTCATATTTGTAATAGTGTATCACACACGACATCCATTTGAAGACATATTATCAATCAATCGATCTTCATGATGTGTACTTTGATGAGTTTTACGTGTGATCTGATCTTCATGTGTGAGTAGGTCGGTAAGGTCACGAGTTGAGGCAAGATCCTTGCAACCCGATATATTTGTTGGAGGGATCAATGGAAGTACATGGAATTAACTTCTCGTATGTGTAACATAAAATTGTTCCATAGTTTTCTCATGTCTCGTCCGCGCTCTTCATCCCTGCAGGTACCCAGGATCATGGGGTGCAAGCCACGGAGAGGCTAAGGGCGGGAAGACCGTGAAGTGTTATTCTCAACACCAATGACAGAAAGGTTTAGTACGGTGATGCAGAGCCTATCCTTGGGGATTCAAGAGGTGTAGTCATTAAACGTCCAATGCTTTTGTCTGATTATTGCAATCTTAATTATCATGGCAACCCCGTGTGACAGATATGGCCTTCGGTTGGACAACTGACTCTTGATGCAGGACGAGTGCCAGTCAAGACGTAATTTGGACACATCCCACACTTCGATACATGACAAGCACATCTGGATGTATGACTTCCAGAACACAAATTAAGATCATCATGGTCCCGACACAATTATATGGTTGTAAGCATTAGTCATCATACCCATGCCTATTTTCATTATAAGTGTTTTAAGTGTCAGCTTGATTTATGATCCGGTCAAAAGCTAGAATTTAATTCTCTAGCAAAAACTTGTTTGAAACCCTAGCTTAAGGTGCACCTTCCTCCCGTGGGTTCAATAACTTAGGGTCACCATTGAGGAAAAAAGGCAATAATCCTTTCTCCTCCATTTATGTATCACTAAAGGATTTGGCGCTGTTGCTGTGGAGGCATTGTGTGCCTAGGATTTGTGTTTAGAGTTTTTGTTAGAGTTTTTTTTTCAGTTTTTAGCTTACTTTTTGTTGCAAGTCTTGTCAGTAGAAAGCCCAAAAAGATTATCATGGCTTGTAATCTTGAAAGCTTTGCTACTCCAAGCAATAGTTTCATCCGTAAACCTATAGCGCAACCCCATTGCAAGGGCAACGACACGGCGAGGAAATGGTGATTTCTAACGCACATGTCATTCTCCGTTTTCGAATCCAGTTAATTTAGTTTGAATCTATATCTGTATGCCAGCGATGAATTACGTCTTTTGGTCTATTGAACTATGTTTGTATGCCTATATGGAAATTATGTTGGTCTATGTCTATCTATTGCTATGTTTTGTATGATGATCAACGTAGTTTCTCATGTCGCATGGATAGCATGGATTTGAGGGGCTAGATATGAGATACACGGTTGTTGAAGTGGACATTTGAATGGTGATCGATCATTGTCTACGGACGTTTAGGGAGCGGAATTTGCTAGGCCGGGCTGTACATGCTACATGCATGGCACATGGTCGTCATCGTGATATGGTAATCGTCAACTCGCAATCAACTCCACGCATCTCAAATTGTCCAGAAAAAACACATCGCTTACCTCCTAGTAGAACACTGAAGTCCTGTTTTGGTATTCTAGATAATAATAATATCTTTTAGCCAATACGCTCCAATTTATTGATCAATTACAAGGTCCATAGGGATGAAATGAATATCAAAAGGTTGAAGTAGCCATAATTTGCGTCCTTTAGAAAGATCAAACGTTTATTTAGCGAGACAAACGATGCTAAAAATAAAAGGCTAATTCGAGAAAAGTTCACACATTTGAAAATGTTGATGAATTTGAAAAAGTTTCATAAACTGAAAAATGTTCATGATTTTCAAACAATGGCGTCTATAGTGCTGGTTTGGGAACTGGCGCCCATCTCTACTACTATTAAAAAAGCAAACATGAGTTTTTCTATGGACACACCGTAAAGTGCACACAGAGAAACCACGAACGTTCGATCTAGCAAGCTAAATCACATCCAACTGCCCACGTTACATCTGTGAGTTCAACGGTTGAGATGAAATGTTCTGCCGGCAGACCTGCCCTCGCACGTCATGCTAGCCGACCCAACACCCAACGATCACTTTATCCCAGGAGCAAATTTGGAGCAGTTTCCTTATTTTCTTGATGGTGATTAACTGATGACCCTGTATGCAAGGAAAACAATTAAAGCTTGAGACATTAACGGAGCTATGCATGCAGCCCTTCAGCCCAAACATTGCGCAGATTTGTTTTAAATCCCGATGCCACCTTCCACCTGGGGTCCTGGGGCGTGACCGCTTCCGATCATCGGCAAGCTCCTCGACGTCGTAGTCAAGCTGTCGCCCGTGTCCCTAGGGCGCCTCGTCGAACGGTACGGCCTGCTAATGACACACTGGCTGGGCACGATCTTTCTCCCTCTCAATCCTTCTTTCTGTTGTTTGTGCATTGGACATTCAATAAACACACGATAGCACGGAGGTCTCTACACGAGAGCACGACAGCGGGTTCAGATAAGCACTCTTGCCTCTGTCATGTCCCTCGCTTAATGTGCTCCTCATGTATTTGTTGTCTCCAGCGGCCGCTGTAGGGCAGGCGCGGCAAGAACGGTTGAGGGAGCGGGGTCAGTTGCCGAAGGGGGTGCGGCGGCCGAAGGTCGACAACAAGCGGAAGGGCACACACGGGTGATGGATTGAGTCTACCCCACAATCTCTATCTCCGATCTTGTCTCGCGTCGGCACGGCGTCAGCTGGCCTTTGTGGCAGAAGTGCAGAACCAGCCATCTTCCCAGGGCTAAGAATGTTTAAGTTGCGTATTCAGCAGAGGCGTGTGTATGTGCACCGGGAACGAGTCAAATGTTCTACACAGTTGTAGTTTGTTGCTGCTCCCTGGTGCTGCCGGTTAAACATGTGTAGTTTCCAGAATGTGTTGAATAGCTCATGATGGATCTATGTGTGTGTTGAATCGATGCTTGTGTGGTGTTTGATACTTGAGTCATGGCCTTGTTCAGAAGTGGAGTTGTTTGATGCATTGCTGCTGGCATGTTGTGTGATCGATGCACTTTCAAAGAAATATGTATTTTGGTCTCTCACTGGGCACAGTCGAGTGGCAATTACAAGCACACGGAAGATGATGTTCTACTTGTTGCACTCTGCAAAGAAAAGAAGGTTCATACACTTCGCAACAAAAAAAGGTCATTGGTCTGATATATGCACACGACATATGCAGTGATATCGTGGAGAATGTGTTGTTGTGCTGATGTTTTGAGCTACTCTGCATTTTTTTAGCTATCGTGCAGGAACTATAATCTATTGTGCAGAATATTTCTTCAGAAAATGTGTTATTGTGCAGAATATTTCTTCAGAGAATGTGTTATTGTGCAGAAACTACATCAAAGCGTCAGACGAGAAGATCCGTGAACTCATCGCCCATCTACATCGCATTGGGTGATAGTATGTTGTATGTTTCCTGGTCTGCGTGCTATCTCAATGTATTTCTGTCAAGAAACACATTTTGATACTTTAGAGGCATGCCATATATCTCTAACAAGATTCAGGTATTATGGATATTGTACATATTCAGGTCCATCGAACAGTCTATTGTGCGTCGAAGGTCGCGTTCAGCACAGACAAGATTCCACCCAGCCTCGGTGGTATGTGTGCTTCGATCTATTTTCATGTTATCTTCTTGGGCACTTGACAAACGCTTCACAAATTAAACTCCTGTTAACATACACAACTCTGTAAGATGCTTTTACCTGTCTATAATGTACTTGCAGTCTGACATACATTGCCAATTTGTATTGTTTGTAAGCACAAGCAAAAATTATGTGTATCAATCGTATATTTTTCTGAAGCTACTAAATTTGACCTGTACTGAATTTTGCTAAAAATATAAATTCAAAATTCTATGAGATACATCCCTTCCATTTTCCCCGACATATAGAGGTGAATGCTCAATATTTTTTATCTGTAGTGCTTGTGGTTCTAAGCTACCTTGTGTTTCAAGACTACTTTTTTCTTTCTAATAGCTATCCAGATGTTTCTCTGTGTAGGCGACTTATAGTCGATATATGATTATTTTAATGGATATCTGGAATATCTTGCCAAAGCAAAGAGAGTGTTTTTATTTTATTAGATTTTAAGCCATAAAATTGGAATTGTTCCTGTCAATAGTTATGTCCACATGCATTTCCAAGCATTCACTATATGTTGTTATCAACTGATTCAGTACTAATGCATTGCTTACTCACTAAATATATATTTGTTTATTGTACTTCTTTTCTTATAAACTACTGTTCTCAAGTGGAGACATGATTGTAAAGACCATCCCTGTAGTAATCTCAAATGGAATAAACATGTCTACCTTCTGTTGGTGTACATAGAAATTTGTCTTCTCTTTTATTAGCATACTTTAGAATAGGCTAAACCAAATTGTTTTGAATTTTTGGTTGTATACATCAACTGGCCTGGCGCAGTGGTGAAGTCCTCCCCACTTGTGCCAAGAGGTCCTGGGTTCGAACCAGCCTCTCTGCATTGCACTTTGCAGGGGTAAGACTAGGTTCCTATAATCCCTCCCCAGACCCCACCTTGTGTGGGAGCTTCTATGCACTGGGTCTGTCCTATACATCAACTAGATGCTTGTCATATCAATAATTGGCAACGTTGCTTTTATTTTGAAGAGTCAATTCATTTCCCAAGCTTATATCTAATGCTCATCTTAGAGTTAAGAAAATGTATTCAGGTTAGTCGGTTCAGAAGGATTATGTTTTACTGTTTATGACTCTATTTAGTTGATGGTTCTTGACAGTTGATATTACGACCTATCAAATTGATGGTGAATTAGTTCATCAGATTGACATCTTTAGCCATGGTACCAACATTATTCCTAATGCTTCTTTTGTTCACGGTTTGAACTATTATTGCTTAGTTTTATTGCAGAGTGGCCATTATTCACCGCAACATGTGGTTGCCTTTATGGATGGGGAAGAATGCAACTCTACTTGGTACCACACACAAAATACAAGGCAGAAGCCGTCGTCGCCTCCATGGCTGCCAGAGTTGATTGGGTGTGCGGAAGGCGAAGCTTCGGTCAATGTCGACGACATGGATGGTGAGCGGTTGGCCAAGTGGAGGAGGATGGTCTTCGAGGATGCCAGGCAGGACCGCCTTATTTGCTTCTAGCTGCTCAAGACTCACCTCACGCTCATGGCCATAGTAATACTACATACTTACATTTTGTGATTTTATTTCTCCTTACCAAAGTGATGGATTTTCTGTGATGCCACAGATGATTGCTTCACAATGGTAAGACAACGTGGTATATAGTATTGTCCCACTTTTTTTCCTTCAATGGGTAAAATTCAGTCAATGGTAGCACAACTTGAAACTCCGGTCAATTTTTAGTTCAGATAAAATTCAGTTTACATAGTGCAAGTTTCAAATGATAATATATATTTTCATGTGTATTTTATCATCTTTATAACCAAGGATCATCGGCCTATGGTACCTTCATAAAAGTCAAAGGTCATGACGACAATGTTTGTGTTCCTTAGATGCACAAGCTTGTATCTTACAACTTTGATGAATTATGTCATTAGGTCAGCTTATTTGGAAACCACTTATTTCCATTACCTCTGCACACAGACTTGCATATCAATTTTTTTTTAATTTTTGGTGGCTACTGTAATGAACCGTTCATACGAACCAAATAGAAGGAAATAAGCTTGATATTTTCTTGATTGGAAATAATATACCTCATATTTAATTAAAATTGGATACAATGATGACAAATCTTAGGCAGAACATGGTATGAAGTTATGTCCGTGGTATAGGACAAATAGTGGTAGTGATGCCTCTGATACAAGACAAACATCAATATACCATGGTTAAATAGTGATAGTGATAGAGTTATTATATTTCAAATGTATTTTAGTTGAGATCGTGTGTTGCACATGCGCGCTTACTAGTGTAGACAAAGTAGCGGCACACGACACATTAGACTTCGCTCGCTCGCTTTGTTCGATGGTTCACTCGCCTGCTTGCTCTTGTTTTTTCACTCTCAGCTATGTTGTGCTGCTAGTCCATGAAAAAAAGTCCAGCCACCTGTTTTTGCTATTTCAAAACATGATTGTGTAATATAAAAAAAATCCTGAATTTAAAATACTCAAACACTTAGAAAATTCATGGAACTGAAAAGTTCATGGATTAAAAAACATCGATTTGCAAAAGGGTGTAAATTTGAAAAGGCTTCAGTGATTCAAAAAAATTCAAGAATATAGAACAAATGATATATTTTTAAAACACCAACATATATGAAAAATGTTCTAATTCAAAAATATTTCATGAATTTGGAAGAGTTCATCGATTTGGAAAATGTTAATTAATTATTAAGAGTTTGCGACTTTGAAATTTGTTCATGAATCTGAAAACTTTAGTTCATAAATTTAAAAAATAACTAGAAAAACCAAAAGCCAAGAAGAGAAGGAAAAAAGAAATCTTGAATAAAAATTTGTTCACAAATTTGAAAAAGGTTCATGGATTTTTAAAACCCTGATGAATTTGGAGAAAAAAGAAATAAATTTGGGGAAAAGTTTCTAGAATTTGAGAAAAGTTCACAATTTTCGAAAAAATTCTAGGTCTTTAGAGTAGTTCACGAATTTCAAAAAACTTTATTCAATTTACAAAGCAAACTCGAAAAGGCTGATTTAAAAATAAATAATTAAAAAAATTGCGAATTTGAAAAGAAAGAGTTATCAAAAAATAAAAGGGAGAAAAAAGGGGAAAAGGAGAAGAATGAAAAATAAAAAAACAGAGAAAAAAAAGAAAAGAAAATCACACAAAAAAGAACCAACTACAATAAAATCGCTTGGAAAATCCTACCACGTGTATAGTGCTAAGTGGGCGGACCCGTTTCGGTTAGGGGTGTGCGTCCCAGCAACGTTGCCAGGCCCTGGCAACAGGGGCCTTGGTCCGGAGCGTGGCAACACTTCCCATTGATGACTGTAGCCACGGTACACACTTTTTTACCACTGTTCATCAATGTAGCATGAAGCTGGCCTGGGGCGTTCGTCAAACCTGGCTACGCCTTTGGTGCGTCCCGCATAGATTAGCCTTTGTTTCACGCCTTAATCGCCAAATAGGGTTTGGGGTCCCAGCCCGGATAATTTCTATGAATTCACTATAGCTTGAGCGACGTTCGTATTTTGTTCGAAAAGGGGAGCTACATCGCGTTTATAGTGAGATGTACGCTCCCCTATCCTCAGGCCTGGCGTGACCGACCTAGCTCTATCATATAGCAGTAAGCGTGCTTTTCTGACTTTTTTCTTTTTTATCCGGTTATTCAGATTTTTTTTAGTGTGGGTTTTCTTAGTCATATTTTCACTGCTATAGTTGGGTTTTCTTAGTCTTGTTTTGCTTTTCTAGGATTTATTCGGGTTTGTTCTTTGTTATATTTCGATTTTCTATCTTTTATCACAGGTTTTATTTTTTCTTTGATTTTTATTTTTTACTGGTTTTTGTTTGCTTTTGTTTTATTTTTCTTTCATTTTTTAGTTTTCACTGATTTTTGACCGTTTTCCTTGTTTCTTTTTTGGTTTTCATCAGTTTTCTTGGTCTCTTCATCCCTAGAACATGATCTTTTTTATACACATTTAATATTTCATTCAAACACATAAAATATTTTTGTTGTACACGTTCAACATTTTTTCTTATATAGATTAACATATTTAAAACATGTATTTTTTGTCATATTTTCTTCATACACATTTTGCATTGTTTGTACACATGTTTAAGATTATCCAAACTCCCCCCGTCCCATAATATAAGTAAAACTTAGGGAACACATGATTAACATTAAAAAAAATATTTTTAATGTCTTGTTGGTTGCATACAATTGTAGATT
This sequence comes from Triticum dicoccoides, assembly GCF_002162155.2. NCBI lineage: Eukaryota > Viridiplantae > Streptophyta > Magnoliopsida > Poales > Poaceae > Triticum > Triticum dicoccoides. The sequence continues at coordinate 14,218,086 of NC_041385.1, forward strand.
TTTTCCTATTTCAGGAATATTATTTATATACACATCTCAGTTTTTTAAATACATGATTAACATATTTAATACTTATGTTATTGATGCCTACCTTTTTGCATACACATTGTATATTTTTTCTGCACATCAGTACATATTTTATTTTCACTTTGAACTTTTTTTGGATACTTCCTCCGTCCCATAATATAAGATATTGTTAGATCAAATATACTCACATATTGGATGTAAGAAGATCTTATTATGAGATGGATGGAGTACATGATTAACTTATTTTTATTTCATACATGATTCACAATTATACTTTTTTTGCATACATTAGGAATATTTTGGTCATGTTTAATATTTTCTAAATACATGACTATTTTTTTTCTTTACTTGTCTTGATGTCTACTTTTTTGCATAAATGATTTTTCATTCTTTTATACACGTTTAACATTTTTAAATACATGATTATTTTTAAATATATGTTTTGATGTCTACTTTTTAAAACAAACATTGTACACATTGCATGCACATTAGAAACATTTTATACACGATTAAAATTTTACAAATGTGGAATTAACATTTCTCAATTTGGTATGTAAAGTGGGTTTATAATGTACTTATATTATTTAGGAATGTCAGCAAAAGTTAAAAAAGAAATAAAAATGTAATATTATTTATAATATACTTATATTATTTAGAAATTCTCAAGGCATGTGGCCCTCTTTGCGCCGGCCGATTTTGGCGGTTGCTTAACGCGTGCACTACATCTTGAATCAGTGAGGAATAGTCGCCCCAAATCCCTATTTCATGTTACAGATGACAAATAGAGGTTAATCCGTATGGGGTGCGCACACCCGATCGAATCGGGCCGGCGCACTTAGCAGTGTACATTGGTGCGGTTTATCTACCATTTTTTTGGTGGCTGGTTCTTTATGTGTTTTTCTGTCTGTTTTCTATCTAGTTTTCGTTCGGTTTTTCAATTTTGTCTTTATGTTTCTTGTTTTGGTTTTCATGCTCTTTATTTTTGGAATTTGTACGTTTTACAAATTCTTGATTGTTTTTCCAAATTCACAAACATTTTTCAAAAACGTGTACTTTTGTTATATTTTTGAACTTTTCTTAGATTCCTGAAACTATTTTCCATATTTCTTGAGCTTTTTAAAAATTATTATTTTTAAAAAAAATGCGTGAAGTGTTTCCAAATTCGTGAACTTTGCTCAAATTCACAATTTTCCCCATATTTTTTTACCTTTATGTCAAGTGCTTGAACTTTTACAAATTCATGAACTTCTCTTAAGTTCCTAAAAGTTTGTTTTCATGTTTCACATACTCTTTTCTTTCTTGTATTTTTGGATTCATATTCAGCAATGTTTTTTAAATCCATGAACCTTTTGCACACCGGCGACCTTTTCCATTTTTTTATTTTTTTTCAAAATTTCTGAACATTTTTGTTATTCGAGTAATTTTTATGCTTTTCGATTTCTCTTATTTTTAATACTCATGGACTAAGTTTTTAAATTCACGTTCTTTTCGTGGACCTTGTAAAAGCCTTGAACTTCTGAAAATTAATGAATAATTTTCAAAGTCACAAACTCTCTATAATTTCATGAACATTTTTTTAATTCAAAATCTTTTCATACATGTTGGCCTTTTTAAAAATTTGATTTGTTTTAGATTCATAAATGTTTTTGGAATTTGTGACACTTTATTGTTTTTTCTCTAAATTCATGATTTTTTTTAATTCGCGATCTTTCAATTCCATGATGTTTTTAAGATGTTTGAACATTTTGAAAACCATGATTTTTTATTTCACAACCATTTTCAAAGTAGAAAAAAACTGGTGGCCGCACTTTTTCACGCCTTCCCTAAGCCTGGCTCAACAGGAGGTTGGGAACCGGAGTTCGAGGGACCTAGTAAGCCATGCGCCAAGCATCACTATCGATGACTTTTCTCATTGGACGTAGATCATGCTCCGATGGGGCGACCGGCCCTATTATAAAAACATTGATGTGTCACGTGTTCAGCGAACTTCAAAATAAGGCCATCATACACACCCCATGTCGATACTTTGTTCTTGACTATCATCATTCATGCCGACCGTGGGGAGTCCTTGTCGTGTGAGAAGTCACCCAAACCATGTAAGTGCTAATTGGTAATAGCCAAAGAGCGTCGACACATGTGGAAGCATCGAAGGAAAATGCCTTAACTACAAGGTCGAAGAAAAAGGATGCCCCCTTAGAGGCGGAATCCAAAGCTCCCGCCCTCGCCAAGGGTGGAACGACGGGTGACATGGACATTGAGGAATTCAACCATGAAGAAGCTAACGTCGCTTGCACCGTTCTCTCGTAGGAAGGATCGCCGCCCAAAATAACTCACATCCCACCTTCAGCCTTGTCGGCACCGCCACCCACACCAAGGTTAATGTTGTGCCGAGCCTAGAAATAGAGGGCAATCTCGCAACAGGGAGCTACACACCAAAAACCTCACAGGCTACCTTTGGCCTTGTCCACACCACCACCCACACCGAGGTTACCGTGGTGCCGAGCCTAGAAACAGAGTGCAATCTTGCGGAAAGGGATCTCCATCTTGTCTGCACGAAGCACCGCATCAGACCCCTGCTCCGTCGCCACCACTTTTGGGGTGCTCGCCAATGTCGAGAATATCGACATCAACTACACTCTGGCTTTGGTCAAGCTCCTCCAAACCGCCATGACAAACATGTGTCTATGACTAGGTCGGTCGTCAACGACAAACCTCAAGGTGCGCCCCATGGTAAGTCTCAAACATATCTATAATTTTTGCTATGTGCATGATGCTACTTTTATATCATTATTGCATCACCTTGCCACAACATTTTGTCAATTTATCTGGGTAACCTGTTAATCTAGTGCCCAGTGTCAATTGTTGTTTTCTTCTTGATTTTATACTTTACAGAAAAAAAATTCCGTTTCATTGAAAAAACACTTTTACAAAGTTTTGCATCGGGAAGAAGCCAGCCACCACATGAGCCAACAGAGGGGGCCCTTGTGCCCCCCACGAAACCTTGACTCGGGCAGCGAGGTGGGGAGTGTGGGCCCACCAGATTGCCCTGCAAAAAACCCAAAAACAAGTATCAAGAAAAAATTCCACTGCTTGGAGGATGTTTTGTTGAAACCGGATCGTTCCCTAGGACTACCGGATGTGTGGAAGTGGCTGGGAGGTGATGATTTCTGTTGTGCTAAACACTTTTATTCTCTGATACTCCAACCTATATTTTCCAATCCTCTATTAAATTGGGTTTGGATTTGTTGCAAGATGAGAATCAAGGTATTTTCATGACTTATGTCATGGATCGTTAAACACAGAAGATATGCTTCATCATCGTCACGGTGAGTGGCAGAGAATATTGATTTTTTTTCAATGTCCAACTAGGGCACATGAGGATTGTAACCACCTTATCTTCAACTGCCACGTGTGGGATTTTTTTTGCGGGATAAATACTTGTATTACTCAAAAGTCACAGGATTAAAATCATCATGCGAGATAACCAAGGTCTCAGGCGGCCCGGAACCTAGCCAGGTCATAGTTCTACCCTGGCCTCTACCAAAGGTAGCTAGGCTATCACTAGCCTTATTTTGAGATCTAGGTAACCACCTTATCTTCAACTGCCACGCTTGGGTTTATCGGCAAATTATCGCCTATAAGGAATGACATGCTTCCACATCGTTTGATCAACAAGGCAGTGTTTAGGACGAAAGTAAACACCACTCCGACATGGTACACAACCACCCATGGTGAAGGCAGCCCCAGCATCATACCGTCGCTCCTCAACCCATTTGCATTTTTAGTAATTGTAGTTTAGATCTATATCCGTCGGTTCAACTATGATGTTTAAACTCTGTCTTTTGGTCCAGATCATGTTTTTTTTTGTTTTATTATAACAAGAGGATTGTCTCTAGCCTCTGCATCAGAATGATGCATGCATCGATATTATTAAAGCGACAGGTCAACAAGTATGTAGTTCGGTACAAGGTCTCAAAAAGAACAGTAATGAAACAAAAATCGCCACAATCGGCATAAATAGGATCGGATGACCGCACACATATCCTATTGTTGGACCACCATCCAAATTGGTTGTAAATATCGCATGCTACCGTCTCTCAATTGTTGCACCCAAAAGCCATATGCTCCTTAGCTTCCGCATGGCTGAGTAACGACCACACGTACAAATTCCAGCCAGTTGCTCTGTATATAACCTGCAAAAAAATTATGACAATTTGTCTGTTAAAAATCACATCATTTCGGCTGTTCCATATAGACCAAATTAGTGTGCGCACCCTACTCGAATATGATCCAGATTATGTGGATATGCGTTCTGTTCTATGTCCGTCTATTCTATGTTCCGGAATGTCTTTGATCATCTACTTAGTTTCTTTCACGTTTCATGCATAATATGAATTTAGGATACCGATATGAGGAACACACGACGATTTGAGAATTGACCGGTCACTGTCTGCCAACGCGTCTGCGAAGATATAAGGTGCTGGATTTGATATATCCATCTATAAATGCTCTAAACTAACAGAGGTCACTGAAGAAACAAGAGGTAAATTGGAAGTCACTACAACTATGTAAGAGTAGCCACAACGTATGGCAAATTGTTGTGCCAAATGCAGTTTTTGTCTTGGGAGTTGACGCGCACCAAGTAGGCTGAATAAAATGAAAAAACCTTGGAACGGACCAAGTAGTTGCTCCCATGTCAAATTTTGACAACAAATAAAATATTCATTGGAAATGTCGTGAATGATGAAGAAACGGTGTATCAAAATATCAAAATGTTTGTTGGCAAGTTGTATAGCACGGAACATGCCAACTCGTACTCAACTTGCCACTGTTGGACATAAAATATCCAAATGGAAAAAAGACCAAGCACATATATATCCGATAGGGATAGAGAAAGCTTGTGAAGCTGTGAAGCATATACGGGACCCTTCCAAAATCAACAATGCTACAGCTGCAGATGATTCTTAAAAAATTAACTTACAGGTGACACGCCCTTTTGTGATTGAAAATGATGGGAGAAGGAGAACACATAGTGAAATTCAGAGGAAGAGATTACTGCGGTGGAGAGTGTGATCCGTAGGTTTCATCCGTAAGTTTAGCATTCTTGCTTCCTTTTTTAATTTTTTGCGGGTAAGCATTCTTGCTTCCGAACCAATCAACACGCAGTGATACAAAAGAG
>NC_041385.1:14223493-14250534 GCF_002162155.2 Triticum dicoccoides
GCCGCCTCCTCTGAGGAGACTCGGGGGCAAACCCTAATCGCCCCGACCTGCTCCTCCCTGCGCGTCCCCCTTCTCCGCCGCCGCCCGAGGTATTCACCGGCGCCACCGCGTGGTACTGGTGAAGGTAGCGGCGGGGATCCAGGCGTCTCCTCCTCGGGCGGGGAGCCTCGGATCCATGGCGGCGGCCCTGGCTGGTGACACGCGGCGCAGCTTGGCGGCGGGCGGCACCGGCATGGACAGGTGGGCCACTTCCCTGGCCATGTGGATGGCGGGGAGGTGGTGGGCTTCGGCTGCGGCGGCGGTTCCTCCCTAGATGTTGGTGGCCATGGCGATGTTCGTCCTCGACCCCGATCTGCAGCGGATCCGGCCCTTGGTGGCTTCGGTCACCGTTCTTGGGTGCTGGCCTTGCAGATCCGGTGGCTGGAAGGGTTCCGGGGGAATCTCTTGGCCGGCATGGCGGTCACTCCGATGACAGTGCCTTTGGGTGTTGCTTCCCTCGATGGAGGCTTCAGAGAGGACCTCCTTCCTTCCACCCCTCCCAGGAGCTCAGGTGAAAACCTCAGACCTCCCTGTTGCAAGCGACGACGACACCACGGTGGCGTGCTCCTTCCTGAAGGTGTTGCTCGGGGGCTGCTCAAGCGGCGGTGGACGTGGTGGCGGTTCGGTGTCGACACATGCATTCTGGAGGCTGCAGCGACGTAGGCGACGCTCGTCTGGTGGAGCTACTGCCGATGGTCGAGGCATCGTCGATAGTCTGCGCCATCAGGCTCGGGGTGCTCAGGGGGAAACCCTAGATCTGGGTATTCCGGATCGAATGAGGATGGCGTTCTATCGTTTTCCCTTCTGGGGGCATCGTTTTGGAGCAAGTGCTGGCTGGAGGGATGGTGGAGCGGTGCTTCATCTCACACATTGATGGCAGCGGAGATCGATGGCATGGCGCTGTGGAGACTCGACGTCCGATGCGTGGAGATGGGCTCGCGCAGGAGGAGGTTGCTGTCCGGCGTCATGGTGACGTCGATGGCTGAGTGGCCAGACAAGGTAGAAGTCTCAATATGATCTGAAGACATGTGTAAGATGGCGGCGACGACACACGAGTGCGTCTGGCCGGATTGTGCCCCACACCCGGTATGTGGCTCGGCTGGGCTTCAGAATGAGTTTCGGCTTCCGGCTTTTGATGTTAGGCTTAGGTGAGTGGTTAGGGTAGTGGCCCAGCTAGCACCCCTTCATCATATTGGATATGAGTGGCGGCATATGTTGCCAAGATGGTGGATTCAGGCATATTGTTGTAATACTTTGTACGGTCCTCGAGAACAATCAATAAAGTGACCGTATGCATCTCCCAGATGCAGAGGCAGAGGCCGGGGGTCATCCTCCTTTTCTAAAAAAACACACGCAGGCTAGATCAGGAAAATGCAAGCAGAAAAGTCTTAAATGACAGCCAGGACTTTTCGCAGTGGAATCGAAGTTTTTTCTATTGTTGTCGCGGACATGTCAACTTGTAGCGAACCTGTCACTCGTATAAAAAATTGAGTGTGAAGGTATTTTATTTTTGAGGAACTGGCAACAAAGCTGGCGTTTCATGGGTGAAGCAAAAGACATTTGACAGGGTCATGCCAACTCGTACTCGACCTGCTAATTTGCAAAAGATTTCTTCTACAAATACATGTCGCTCTCTTGTTAGCTTTGCAAGGCAAAGCGCCTTGCCAGTTCCTTTGGGAGAGAGGGAGCTCCAAAGACAACCATGGTGACGCCCCCTACGGGTCCTCCGTTACGGATAACCCACCCGTCCCACCCAGGCCACGTGCTCACGCTGTACGCCACCGGCGGCGCGCTGTTCCAGTGCGACGGCTGCCGGCATTACGGCGAGGACGACCGCAGGTACCGGTGCGACCCGTGCGACTTCGACCTTCACGTGTGCTGCGTCCCCTTCAAGGTGGAGGACCTGACGCTCACGCATCCTTTCTTCAAGGGCTGCACCTTCGACTTCCGCTACAGCCCTCCCGGCGGCACCCTGGCCGGCCGCGGCAGCTTCTGCGGCGCCTGCGGAGACCAGGTGCTCGGCTTCATGTTCCACGACGGCCACCGCCAGATCGGCCTCCACCCGCAGTGCGCCAACCTGGCGGAGCGCGTGGTCCAGCACGACGGCGTGTTCGACCTCCTCAGGGAGGCGCCTGCCCATGGTAGCTGCGGGTTGTGCCGGCAAGGGCAGGGCGGGCGCCGCGACAGGTTTTGGTGCTACAGCTACCTCGACGGCGGCGGCCAGCATGCGTACACGCATGTGGCGTGCATGATGGAAGCTTGCTACAAAAGCTCTCAGGTCGCGCAGGTGAGCGCGCCGACGGCATGTGCGGTGGGAACGCCGACGACATGGGAGGTGGGCATGCCGCAGAGCGCGCCGGGGACATGGGAGGTGGGCACGCCGCAGAGCGTGCCGACGACATGGGACACTGGGTTGTCATCCAGCATCAGCAAGGTCTCCCTTTTCTGCAAGGTTGCGGCCGCCGTGGCCAGGGTCGCCTCCGCGGTCTCCACTGGCACGGGGGGTGACCCGTTATGGATTGACACGACGGCTACAGAACCCACCGAATAAGCATCTCCATCTGCTACAAAATCAATTATTACTACAAGCGGACGTACGTGTGTTAATTTTATTTCATCGCAGTTGTCTGGTTTGTATCGTTTTTCCTAGCGCTCGTCTATTTTCCGCGATGTTTCCTCTCTATATTGTGTATTTTGTTTGTCTATTTGTGTGCGATATACAGAGGGCATCGTCTCTTGTTCATATGGAATAACAAAACTATACATCAATGTATAGTACTTCCTCCGTAAAGAAATATAAGTGTGTTTACAGAATGAGCAACTTTCTTAATATTAATATATGAATGAAGAGTTGTAGACCCATGATTCATTTTCATTATCTTACTTGGGTGGCAGCGAACTGAGATCACATGGTCAGATTTCTTGTGGTGAAATCAACCAACCAGGCATCAAGTCCTAGACATCACATTGGTGGTTGCATTTTTCTGAATTTATTTTAGATCTTCCAATCATGTGTGTTCACTTGGAGAAGACGATTTCGTTGACTATGAAGGTGTATGTGGCTCAGTCTCTCAGATGTGCTCATACGGTGGTTACGCGTGCGTGCATTCATAGGGAAACGTTTCCAGTCGGTGCGTCGGCTGAAACGCTCCACCGGTCACGTCCCACTCTCGCAAGGGCCCACACATAGCACCGCTTAAGTTTTCTTATCCTCTCGCACCGAGCGCTCTTGGCCACTCGTACCCCCGCATCTTCTTCCCCATGGCATCCCAAATCACCTTCTCGCCGCCGATGACCTCGTCCATCGGCGCACCAACCTGCCCCGCAAACATGCGCCTACTTCTAGAGGCACCCACCACCGCGCGCGGCAAGTGGAGGAGGTCATGGCTTGCAGGTCCTCCATCCTCACGGTTGCGCATGACGCGGGAGGGGGGGGCGTGCTGCTACCATTGCATGGTCACGACTTTGGGGCGGCTGCGAGGATGGCTTATGCGGAGCGGGTGCTGAAAAGGACGTCCACGCGCGCTGGAGATGGTGGCCAGCGATGCTGCAACCGGCTACGGCGACAGCAACCGCTGCCCCAATTTGTTGCAATGAGCAACGACCGGTGAGGATAGGGACGGCCATTTTTCCTTTTTGCTGGAACCAACTCTTGTTTTGCTAGAACAGGCGTCTGAATTTGCTGCCATAGCGACAAAGAACTTGTGAGGATGGCGGCAACAATTTTTCTTTTTTGCTGGAAACGGCATCGCAGGGTGCTGGGACGGACGAACTCGTGTTTTGCTACAATCGATCAAGTGGATCTTCAAGAACAAGCAAGATGCTCAAGGGAACATCATTCGCAACAAGGCGAGATTGGTAGCACAAGGCTACTCCCAAGTCGAGGGTATCGACTACGGTGAAACCTTTGCTCCCGTTGCTCGTCTTGAATCCATTCGTTTGTTGATCGCATATGCTTCTCATCACAACTTTAAGTTGCAATAAATGGATGTGAAAAGTGCTTTTCTTAATGGTCCCATTAATGAGTTGGTCTATGTCAAGCAACCCCCCGGGTTCGAGGACCCCTACTTTCCGGACCATGTGTATCAACTCGATAAGGCACTCTATGGCCTTAAACAAGCCCCACGTGCGTGGTATGATCACCTTACCGAGTTGCTACAAGATCGTGGATTTGAAGTAGGACAAATCGACCCCACTCTTTTTACTAAGAAGGTCAACGGGGAGTTGTTTGTATGCCAACTATATGTTGATGATATTATCTTTGGTTCTCCTAACAAAACTTTCAATGAAGAATTTGCCGCTCTCATGACCTCCAAGTTTAAGATGTCCTCGATGGGAGAGTTGAAGTTTTTCCTTGGTTTCGACATCAAACAAAGAAGAGAAGGAACCTTCATCAACCAAGCCAAATACACTCAAGACATGCTTAAAAGATTCAAGCTAAGTGATGTCAAGCCGGCTTCTACACCAATGCCTACCAAGTGCCAACTTGACATCGATCCCAATGGTAAAGCGGTGGATCAAAAGGTATATCGCTCCATGATTGGCTCCTTGCTTTACCTTTGTGCATCTAGACCGGATATCATGTTGAGTGTGGGGATGTGTGCACGTTTCCAAGCCGCACCAAAGGAAAGTCACTATGTGGTGGTCAAGCGAATCTTTCGATATTTGGCTCATACCCCAAACTTTGGCCTATGGTACCCAAGAGGAGCAAACTTCAAGCTTGAAGGGTTCACGGATTCCGATTGGGCGGGAGACAAAGTGGATAGGAAGTCCACTTTCGGAGGGTGCCAATTTCTTGGTTGCTCTTTGGTAAGTTGGTCTTTCAAGAAGCAAAGTTGTGTGTCTCTCTCGTCCACCGAAGCGGAGTATGTGGCGGCCAGTAGTTGTTGTGCTCAACTCCTATGGATGAGGCAAACTTTAAAGGAGTACGGTGTCATTTGTGACAAAGTGCCTCTTTGGTGTGACAATGAAAGTGCCATCAAGATTTCTCTCAACCCGGTGCAACACTTCAAGACGAAGCACATTGAGATTCGGTATCACTTCATCCGGGATCACATTAGGCGAGGGGAGATCGAGCTCAAGTATGTCAACACTCACGATAACCTTGCAGATATTTTTACGAAGCCCTTGGATGAAGCAAGATTTCGCGAGTTAAGGCATGAGCTAAATATCATTGATTTGAGCAATGTGACTTGAAACCGTGCACCCCCCGCCACACTCAACTTGTTGTCTCGTTTAGGTGTAGGCATGGACATAGGGGGAGTGTTGTTCCCTCAATGAACTTTCCCTCCCCCCATTATGCATAAATAGATCATATCTTTCACATTAGCCATTTTTGATGGTACTTGTGCTTCAAAGACGAGTTTTGGTCATGGGCCCAAGGATAATTCTTCGCGGTGCCATACCATCCAACTCAAACATAGGTGGCTTCGGCCACCGCCCTCTCTTCTCGAGAGACTGTGTCACTTGGTGATTTCCTGCTGTTCTCCTTGTGATTTCTTGTGTGTGAAAGTTTCCGTGCAAAGGCTTGTTCCTCTCTTGTTTGAAACTCTCGGTGCCTTGAGCTCACGGTACTACCGCGACAGGCCACGGTACTACCACGGCCAGTCACGGTACTACCGTTGGTAGGAGCACGGTACTACCGTCCCCACGCGGCAGTAATTTTTTACTGCCGCCTGGTTGAGCGGTACTACCGCCTCGGCGCGGTACTACCGCCTTGTCGCGGTACTACCGCCCGAGCGGTACTACCGCAATGATACGCGGTACTACCGCGTCGGTTCGAGCGCGTGGGGATAAGGATGGGCAGGGGGAGTTCTAACTCCCCATACCCATTCGTGTCCTCTCTCTCCACGTCGTCTCTTCCTCTCCCGTGCTCAAGAACGGAACCGGCGTTCGTCACCGGATCTCCTCCACCAGCTGCCCTCCCGTGATTCCGACCGGTGGGATCGTTCCCCACCACGTGCTCTTGCTATGGACCAAGGTTTTTCCCCAACTCCCTCTCCTTTTGTCTGTGTTTGGTGCTTTTAGGGTTTGGGGGAGGCTTGTGTGTTCTTGAGATTCTTAGGCTTAATCTCTGCAAGAATAGGATGAAGGAGTGTGGTATTGCATAGGATTTCTACTTGTATTGTTGTCTTACGCTAGATCGGATCACCGTAGCACCGCCATGGTTTTGCGGTTCTTTTCAGATTCAAAACTCAGGTTAGATCTGACGCGACGCGGTACTACCGCCTGTACGGCACGGTACTACCGCTGGCGCGGTACTACCGCCCCTCGGGTGCGGTACTACCGCGCCCCGTGCGGTACTAAGAGCCTACTACCGCTCCAGCCACGGTACTACCGTAACGTCGCACGGTACTACCGTGACCTCGCACGGTACTACCGCGTCTGGAGCTGTACTAACCCCTTAATACCGTAGACTATGGCAGTTCTCCTGTGGCCCACATCTATCGCATGACAACTTTCTTGTATGCCTTCTATGAGTTTCCTGTGTTGTTTTTCTTGACCTTTGCATTGATCCTCTTCGCATTTTGTTTTGGTGCTTTGCGGGTGTGTCTCAGGTGGTGGCTCTCGCCGGTCCAATCCCATTCGTGACACTGGCTCCAAGCGTCTGCGCAACCCAGGAGAAGTTCCAGAGGGATCATCTGCGTCCAAGCACAATGTCAAGACCACAGCCAGCAAGCAGAAGGAGCCCGCTAAGGGCATGGATGAGATCGCCCAAGGTGATTATGTCCGTCTCAGGCAGCTTCACCCTTATGTGCATCCACGTGCCAACTTTAGAGGCTGTGAGCTATTCTGCAACAAGCAACAGGTCAACATCTATCTGGATGTCATCAAGAACAAGCAGAACACCTATGTGGAGGTGAAATGGATTGACATGCACCACATGAGGAAGGACAAGTACCGTGACTACTTTGGAGAGGCTCTGGACTTGGTGGAGCAGTTTGGCATTGAGCATGTGATCACCTTCCACCTCGACTATGACCCTGAGCTGATCTGTCAGTTCTTTGCCTCAGTCTACTTTCACTCCGATGAGGAACGGAGGATGACCTGGATGACCAACGGCCGTAAACTGACTGCTACCTGGAAGGAGTTCATGGATCTCCTCCAGGTGTCTGATGATGGACTCAACACTCTAGTGGGCGTTCGCCCCCATGCAAATGCTGATTCTGCCAGCAAGGACAGACTTACCCCGTTCATGGTTGAGAAGACACTAGCCAATGGCAAGAAGACTTTGGTGCTCAACTCCTTCCTAGACATCATGTATCGCATCTTCCGCAACTCCTTGTTCCCTCGCATCGGTGATAAGGACAAGGTTCATGCCTATATGGTGGACATGATGCTCATCTGCGAGGATGCTCGTTCGTCTCAGTCTCAGCCACTTGATGTCTCACACATTATGTGGTGTGAGCTCCGGTTTGCAGTGTTTACTTGCAAGGTCCCTATCTATGGGCCCTATCTGTTTCTGCTACTGTCGAAGACTTGGGAGAAGATGTATCCTGAGGATGAGTTTCTGGCTCCTGACTGGGTTCGCCATGAGCCCATCTGCCTGCGTATCAAACCCAACTGGGCCAACACCTCTACTCGCGCCAAGGCGACTGCTGCTAGGACTACTGTTGATGAGGAGGCTGCTGGCGACGAGGATGTTGCTGAGGGTCATGCTGCTAGGCCCTCCCAGAGTGCTTCTAGGCCATCGTGGGCCACGAAGTTGAAGAATAAGATGAAGTCTCTTTTCTGCATGCAAGCCAAGGGGCAGTACCGGACTCACGTGGAGTCCAAGGAGAGTCGTCGCCGGCACAACAAGATCTTGCAGCTCTATGGTGAGAATGTGTCTGACGGATCTGAGGAGCGCATCACTCTTGAGGCCGAGTGGATGGAGAAGCAAGGCTACAGGTGGACTGATTCTGAGGAGGAGGTTGAGGAGTCCATTCCAGCTGCAGAGGCGTCTGACGAAGTGGATTGGGACAATTTCTCTGCTTGAGCCACCTTGTGTGTGTGTAGGTGTCCTCTCTGCCTTTTTGGCGTCTCGATGCCAAAGGGGAGAGAGTGTAGGGATTTGCGCGTTTGCGAGTGCGAGTCGTGTGTTTGCCGCTTTCTCAGTTGAACTATTTGCTGCTTTCTCGCTTGAACCCTAGTTACCTTACTTCGTTTGGTGTAAGACATATGCACTCTATCTACCCTAGCAAGCTTGTGTTATATTGTGCTATCTTTATGCTATGCTATGCTTATTATCATGCCTTGGTCTCTAAAATATAGGGGGGGTGTTGATCCTAGTTTGTGTGTCTTGCAGTCCAAAGCATTCATCTATAGTGCACACATCTAGGGGGAGCCCGTCTATATTTTAGAGAGGTGGGGTTTGCCCCTGCTCTCATTTATCTTATCTATGTGCAAATCCCGTGTTGTCATCAATCCACCAAAAAGGGGGAGATTGTAAGGGCATGTTTTATCCCTGAGGTGTTTTGGTGATTGATGACAATGCTTTTGCGGACTAATCGTGTGCTTTGAGTCTCTCAGATACTTCATCACTTGGCACGAGACGATTCGGTGCCCCTCGGAGACCATGGAAGTCGGCGTCGTCCTACGTTTCTCTTTGGTGGATTTGAGTCGTAGGAGAGCCGTACTATTAAGAGGGGGTCCGCGTCGGAAAGGTTTGGGTGAAATCAACACGTACACTTGTCTCCCCTTTCCTCGCATTTTGGAGCTGCCTTTCGTTATCTTGGTTGTGCGGAAACCTGGTGACTACTGCTGTACTTGCGGTAGTACCGCAGGTACACGCGGTAGTACCGCTGAGTGTCACGGTAGTACCGCTCCTCCTGAGCGGTAGTACCGCGGCACCTAGGCCTAGTGCCGCTCCGGTGCGGTAGTAGGGGCGGATGTAATTTTTTACATCCGCGCCCACCACGGTAGTACCGCTCGTCCAGCGCGGTAGTACCGCGGGGGCCCATGGTAGTACCGCTCCCTGGGAGCCGTAGTACCATGGCCCTCCTGCCTAGTACCGCTGAGCCACGGTAGTAGGCGCGGATGAAATTTTTTACATCCGCGCCCACCACGGTAGTACCGCGACCTGCGTGCGGTAGTACCGCGTCGGGTTTTTGCAACACCCCAGTTTCAGCGAAAGTAGGCACGGATGTAATTTATTTCATCCGCACCCTTCCCAGGCCGTGACTCTCCTGCCTTGCGGTAGTACCGCAAGGGGGAGCGGTAGTACCGCGCCAGCGGTGGTACTGCCCCTCAGTTAGGCCAGTTCCGGCCTGTGCTGCTGCCGCGGTAGTACCGTGGTCGTCCACGGTAGTACCGCGCAGCCTCACGGTAGTACCGCGCCCCTGGAGCGGTAGTACCGTGGGTCGTGGGCTGAACTTATTGGATAACGGTTGGATTTGTCCACGACTATATAAGGGGTGTCTTCTACCTCTAGTAGGTTACCTCTTCCACCTCTAAGCTCCATTGTTGCTCCAAGCTCCATTTTCGCCCGATCTCTCTCCCTAGCCAATCAAACTTGTTGATTTGCTCGGGATTGGGTGACAAGGGCCCGATCTACACTTCCACCACAAGATATTTGATTTCCCCCACTTATCCCTTGCGGATCTTGTTACTCTTGGGTGTTGAGCACCCTAGACGGTTGAGGTCACCTCGAAGCCATACACCATTGTGGTGAAGCTTCGTGGTGTTGTTGTTGTTGGGAGCCTCCGTTTGTTGTGGAGATTGCCCCAACCTTGCTTGTAAAGGTTCGGTCGCCGCCTTCAAGGGCACCAATAGCGGAATCACGGCATCTTGCATTGTGCGAGGGCGTGAGGAGAATACGGTGGCCCTAGTGGCTTCTTGGGGAGCATTGTGCCTCCACACCGCTCCAACGGAGACGTACTTCCCCTCAAAAGGAAGGAACTCCGATAACACATCCCCGTCTCCACCGGCTCCACTCTTGGTTATCTCGTGCCTTTATTTTTACTAGTCTACTTGTTTACATTCTTTACTTGCTTGTGTGCTAGTTGTCATTGCATCATATAGGTTGCTCACTTAGTTGCACATCTAGACAACCTATTTTGTTGCAAAGTTTAATTTGGCTAAGAAAAGCTTAAAATTGTTAGTTGCCTATTCACCCCCCCCCTCTAGTCAACCATATCGATCCTTTCACCTGTGTTAGAGGAAAACCCACACGACGCACTTCCAAACCCGGAAGCTGGGAGTGATATCACATTTACTCTGATCAGAGGTGTACTGCTTTGCCCATAGCATCACTTGGTCCAAGTCGTCCATGCGCTACCCGTGCACACGACTAGACCAAGGAACCAGAACCTTTAACCAGCCCGTACACTACCTCTGCTTTTCCACCTTGCCTTACTAAAGGCCCGCGGGTCGAGACCCCTGACCGGCAGTCCCGTCCTAGGGTGACTGTACCTACCCGGCTACAACCACCTTCTCACCCATGCAGAGGCAGCTACTTGGCATGGGTAGTTGGTTCAGCCCGTCCCATTCCAGGTCTATGGTCAGTACGGTTTGCGCCGCTTTTGAAGTAAGCGCCAGTTGGTTGTGTCCTAATGTGATACCCTATGTAGAGGAGCCCGCCATCCAAGCCGACCCTCCCTGGGTTGCTTTCACCAACATGAGCTCCCCTACCCACCAAATATTTATTTATATTGTAACCCTACCCGGGTCACAACTACTTAATACAGATGCTTCACCTGATCTGGTCCAATTGCCAAATCAGTGGATCCACCTGATCCAAATTTCATTTTATTTATGAAAAATATTTATTTTAAATTCTTATGCAAAATTTTGGAAATGACCCATAGCCCGGAAAACATTTATCAAGACATGGTCAAGGAGATGACGACTTGCCGGGTAGTGCTTCGACCAACTCGGAACCACCAGACGTGACTCCTACGGTCCGAGATCGGCTCCTGCTAATTATTTCACAAACATGTTTATATTTCCTAATTTAAAATCAGCAACACGGCCATGTTGGGCAAGCCATAATTAATTAACTAGGTTGTGATACGTCCTAGTGTTTCATTGAGAGATAAAATGCATCAAGCCATCCAAATCAAAGTAGCATGCACGTATGCCATCCAGTACAGAGAGTAAAAAAAATGATAAGTAAAAGAAAACTGTAGCCTAGTACTGCACTACTAGTACTTTACTCGTTCCTCTCCTCGTCTTCTCTGCTATCCCAAGAACAGAACCAGCCACCCACCTCTCTCTCTCCCCAAGAACAGGGCACGGCCGCCGTCGCCTCGATCTGCCCCGTCCGGGCATCTCCGGCGACACGGCGGACACCTACAGATTCTCCTCGTCTCCCTCTACCATTTCCCCCTATTTATTTGATCCGCCGCCGCCAAAACGTCGCTACCACTCAATCCTAGCGCCTCCTGATTCAGGTCCGGTGGGCTTGCCACAGGCTGCAGCAGCAACAACGTCTCCATGCCTACATCCTTCCCCAGCGCAGCCACACGCACGAGGCGGGCAGCCACGGGCGTTGGGCGTGTGCGGCTTCACCGGCGCTGCTCGGTCGCCATGGCTCTGCTGCTAACGGTGTGGACTAACCACATCCTACTGCTACTAGTGGTAAGTACTAATCCTGATTTCTTTTCCATCAAGTGCTCCAAATTTCATAACAAGTGCTTGCTATATGTGAACGTGGGTGTGCATATATTGTTCATTTTATCTCAGACCCTACTATTCCCCACCCAGCCATATTGCCTTCTTTCTCTTTGTTTATCTCAAGGTCACAAAATTAATCAAGATTTAATCTATGGTGTGGTCATGGTATTACTACTGATTAGATCTAAATGTTGTTCCTAACTAGTGCTACTCATCCTTGAACACCATATAGGAGGAAACAGTGGCAGTGAAACTCCAAAAATAATTACTTGTGAGTAGATTATAAACACCAATCAGTCAATGCTACAGGTTGGCAGAGATTAAAAATTAGGACAAAGTAGTACACACAGGAAGATTGATGTTTTGGATACACACATACATGTCATAGCAAGTTACTAGTACTTAGGATTTGATTCTTGGCATGTTAGATCTAGTACAAGCCACAAATGTCATTCACAGAAACTTTTACAAGCTTTTGCAATTGATCTAGTTAGTTTTGATTAACTTGGGTGTTTACGCAAACATTTTGTTCTTTTTACAGCAAGGTAAATAGATCAAGGTGAATAGATGCTCATGGACTGATTCAAACCGAGGTGAAGAAGTCAAGCAAGAAGGGCTAACACAACAAGGTACTTGATTAGTACCTGGTGGCAACGCATGCAACCCAAAGAGCTTCACAACAGTGAAGTACAGCAGTGGCAGAAGGTGAAAAGGCAAGTGGTGGTGGTACTCCAGTGTAAGTGTGTGTGTGAGGTAGAATGGTCCACAGTGAAAGAGATGGCTCCTATTTATAGTGGAGTGAGCTGCTATGTCGGTTTGGAGAGGCATTACATCTGGCATGCATGCCTCCACTTGTGTCTCTTGTGGGCTGTACTAGGGACAAGTGTAATTTGCTTGCCTGACCATTAGTTGGCATTTACTTTGTGTGTAAGAAAATGAGACAAGGATTCAGTTGTAAAATATATGAAACTTTGGGGAAGAATTGTTTTGCAAAGCTAAATGGTATTTGTTGTAAAAAAATGTAGTTGTTTTTATTATTTTAATTGATGTTTGGGCAACGCCTTTGAAAATGCCGTTATCTAATTATTATTATTTTTTACGGTTT
The DNA here is from genome assembly GCF_002162155.2 of Triticum dicoccoides. Lineage (NCBI taxonomy): Eukaryota > Viridiplantae > Streptophyta > Magnoliopsida > Poales > Poaceae > Triticum > Triticum dicoccoides. The sequence goes on from NC_041385.1 coordinate 14,236,233, forward strand.
TTACATTGCCTATCCTAATTCTTATTTTCTCTCTACAGAAACTGAAAAATTAAGGCACTAATTTGATAGGGTCCCTCAAGCATTGGCTGGTAACGGCGATATAGAGAATTATTGTGGAGTCATTATACTGAATTTTAGTGGTTCTAGAATGCTAGCACTTTTTTCAGATTCTGATTGAGATATGTCTAAGGGCCTTGGATTCACTCATTGGATTGCCTCTCAGCACACTGCAACTTTTAAGGCACTACTTAACAGAAACAGAATAACTTTATATTCCCCTTCCCATATTCTGGGTTATGAGTCTGGTTCTAATTATCTAATTAGTGTGCTTGTCAAAAACGTAGAAGTGGTCATTATCTGGGATATTGCGATTAGTATTGGTATATCCCAGAAAATTGCAGAATTAGTATTCTGAATGATCATTATGAGATTTATTTGCTAGCATTATTTGCGTGCATTGGCTGGTAAATACTGTGTGATGTAGGGAGTGCCACTGTATCAGAGTAGCATGGAGTCATTGTGATGAATTTAGTAGTTCTCTAGATTGCTTTTTTAGAAAAATGAATAGCCCTAGATTACTAGGGAAATGGATTGTGTTTGAATTAAAATGGAATGCATAATCATTGGCCAATGAGAAATTAAAATAGTTGGCTCTTCTAACATAAGGAATCGGTATTGAGATTAGAATGTGGGGAAGTGCTAGAACATATTACATGCATGGTGACCATGAAAATTAACAAGTTATTGGTCTGTAGAGTGTAAAACTTTCCTAAGAATGTATGTGTTCTGAATGATAACTAGGAAATGCTATACACTAGCACTGTAAATGTTAGTCAGCTAATGTATCGTGCAGATGATTATGATATCACTGAAGGACATGCTCATTCTTGCTACACAATATTTATTTTTGTTCGCTGGTTATCTTTGCTAATGTTGACTGTTGTTTACTGTTCAGTGTTGCCTGTTATAGATCCTGAACTTAAGAGTAACACTTTCAAGATAAAGACATATTCAGAAAGTAAATTAGGGAAAGAGGGACAACATGCATCCACCCCGGAGTCCATTCCCCATCCTGAAATGGATGGCTCTTCCAGCAAATCTCCACAGTCAGGTTAGACAACAGCCATATACAAAAATTAAAGATTTGGCAACAAATTTTCCTTATGCTAACATGAAGATGGTACTGATTTTCTTTTCCAGCAACAGTTGCAGAGATTGAAGTTCCAAAGCCTAAGGGTAGTATCACTTGTGATGATAAGAGTAAAGACAATGGTTTTCCCTATGCAAGGCCAGTCGTCTGTAAGATGTCCGGTGATGTTCGGATTGCTCCAGGAAGCTCATCAGTCATTCTCAGCATGCCACTGTATCAAAGTGCAGAAGGACGACGCGTTAGGCCATATGCTCGCCATGATGATTCATTGCCGCCTCTTGTGAGAGAAGTGGCCATTAAAACAGTTGCAAATGGAAGTGACGCTCCTGAATGCAGCGTCGGACACGGCGACATACCAGCAGTGGTCTTCTCGGTCGGCGGCTACACCGGAAACTTCTTCCACGACATGTCGGACGTGCTGATCCCACTGTACCTGACTTCCTTCCAGTTCAAAGGGCGGGTGCAGTTCTTCGTCACCGACTACAAGCAGTGGTGGCTCAAGAAGTATAAACCGATTCTACGGAGGCTGTCGCGCTACGACATTGTCGATTTCGACTCGAACAATGATGTGCACTGCTTCCACCATGTGATCCTTGGGCTGGTGAGGGACAGGGACCTGATCCTTCGCCGACATCCTACAAGAAACCCCAAGGGATACTCCATGGTAGGATTCACAAGATTCTTGCGCCACGCCTACGGTCTCCGACGTAACAGGCCATTCGTCCTTGGCGAAAACCCCGGCAAGAAGCCGAGGATGCTGATCATATCTCGCCGAGGGACACGGAGGCTCCTGAACCTACACCGGGTGGAGGCCGTGGCGACGGCGCTAGGATTCGACGTGACGGTCTCCGAGGCCGGTGGCAACAGCGTCAAGAGGTTCGCAGAGACGGTGAACTCTTGCGACGTGCTGGTGGCGGTCCACGGTGCAGGCTTGACTAACCAGATGTTCCTCCCAGCGAAGGCTGTGGTGGTGCAGATCGTGCCATGGGGCGGGATGGAGTGGATGGCCACCAACTTTTACGGTGAGCCGGCGCGTGGCATGGGCCTTCGGTACCTCGAGTACCATGTCGCCGGAGAAGAGAGCAGCCTCGCACGGCGGTACCCGAGAGACCATGCCGTGTTCAGGGACCCCATGGCCATCCATGCGCAGGGGTGGAAGGCGCTGGCGGAGGTGGTGATGACGCAGGACGTGAGGCTCAATCTAGACAGGTTCACGCCGACACTCCTACGTGCCCTGGACCTTCTTCAAGATTAAGTTCATGTGTCCTTTTCTTGATACTTTTTCTTCTGAGGTAAATAGAGCGCATGCATGCATGTATTGGATAGTTTTGTATAGACTGGATTACTGTGCCTGTGCTCATGGTAATGGAAATGTTACTCGAAATTGAATTGCATAAAACTTTGAAAGGTAGCAACCATGATTCTCTCACTGCATGCCCATCTGTCTCAATTCCTCCAATGAACCACTAGAAATCCAGAGAATTTTATTACTCTAGTTCCCAAACATATCTCGTGAGATCATCACCAGTACTACATGATGGCCATCAACTCTCAGATACAGGCAGTACTGGTCTATTCATCTCTCGTATGACGACCTCTTATGTAATGTAGTATTTGCAAATTGCAAAAGCTATATATATGTGTTCATGCCATGGTCGGTGGTGGTGGCGGGAGGGATGGGAGTGGCGGGAGGGGTGGGAGTGGCGGCGGTAGGGATGGCGATGGCGGCGGCGGCGGGGATGGGGCTGGGCTCTCGGGCGGGCAGTGGGGGTGGCAGGCGGGGCAATTGGCCTGGCACTCTTGCTGCGTCTTGAAGCACTTGGGGTAGGGGAACAGGAACGCGCAGCAGCCGCACTCCTCGTAGAGCTTGTCGTCCAGCTTGCACTCACGGTGTATGCAGAACTTTATGTACAGCTTCCCCTCCTCCATCGCCGCCGTCTTGTTCCCGGACACCACCGGCGCCGGCGCCCTCGCCCTCCCTGCCTCCGGACGACCTGACACAAACGAGAACACCGCGTCGTCACCATGCATGCCGGTTAATGGTGGTGGTGGTAATGATCATACAAGAATGAAGAGGAGAAGATGCATGGTCTACTTACACTGCGCGGTCGCCACCAGGAGTGCGACGAGCAAGACGGCCATCACCGCGTGCTGCACCGCCATCTTCATCTTCATCTTGGAAGGTTGTTCACCACTCTGCTGGATTCACTCACCTACTGTGCAGCAGGTCTTGATTTATAGTGACGATCGAGCGTGCATATATGCAGAGTAATTCATTCGGGTGTCGCGGAGTTACAGCAGTCCATACGTGCGATCCGTGGATGCAGCAGCGTTTGAATGCGCGTGGAATTACAGCACTCCATACGTGCGTTCCGTGGATGCAGCAGAGTTTGAATGCGGGCACCGCTCCTCCTCCTTGCTTGGCACAAGCGATGGTAGGCCACAGCCCACAGGCCCAGCCCATTTAGCCATGGGCCATACATCACTATGTTTTTTTTGTGTGCAAAAGACATCACTATGGTTTTGTAAAGGTTATTAGATTTCCTAAAAGAAATGTTCTTTTTTTTTGCAGGAGAACTTGTTGGTACTAGCATATATATACGGAAGGTGAGGTCAACAAGTGTGCTCACACACATACATATACATCAGTCCCAGTGGCGGAGCTTGATCATTATTATAGGAAGGGCTAATCCATGTAGGAGGGGCAAAAACAACATCATTCCTGTCTAATTATGTGCTAATAATATAAGAAAACTACACAAGAAGGAGGGGGCCATGGCCTAGGTTGGCCCTAAGGAACAGTCATCCTTGTAGGATATGAAGATTGTGTCGTGCAATAGATCATGTCAAATGTCACAAATAGACTACAAAGGCGTCTGTAGCGAGTTTTGCTATCTCAAAATTATGTGCCGGCCATTCAATTTATCAGAGGTGCGCATAGGGGAAGGGTTTGCCTGTGTGCGTTAAGCGTTCATAGGGGTGACCTTATTCAATCTTCAGGAGTTGCTGCCGCCTAACCTTCATAAGCAGTACACAAACATTAATCAATCTTATACGGACACCTAAAAATGGAGCAAGGATCTTCCCGCGAGCAAGAGCCAAGGTCCACCACGCGTCCATGGCCCTAATGCCACCGGAGATGAGGCGGGCCGGCCACAGCGCTGACGGGAGGACGGAGAAACTCTAGTTGTGTGAGCAGTCGCAAGACAGGAGAGGCATACATACGGTTGCTACTACCTCCGTCCTGGTTTATTAGTCCCCTTATAATTTGTGCTAAACTTTAACCAAAGATTAAACTGTTAAAATATTAGTGCATGTCAACAAAAAAAATGTTAGTGCATGTCAACAAAAAATATATTGTTGGACTCGTATTTGAACATAGTTTTTAATGATATTTTTTTTATAACATGCATGGACATTTTGTTAGTTAAATTTATGGTTAAAATTTAACACGGATTAAAATGAGGACCAATAAACCAGGACGGAGGTAGTAATTGTTAATTCCAAGTTGATTTCCTTGCCACCACATGCCCAATGATCGATTCAGGATGACCTGATTGATTGGTAGTGCACCTTTGTGATCCATGATTCGGTTCGCCGCATGACAAGAAGAGAAAAGCGAGTGCTGCGTGTATGCCTTGCACATCGATCCGTCTGTCTGTCTGTCTGCACTCCTCCGGCCAACGAGGAAAGATAATCAGCAATCAGGGGAGGCCGCTCGTACGCTGGGAGATTCTTCAACTCCGGTTGAATTTGGAACCAAATGTATACTTCTGAATGATTTGGACGATCCACGTGGTTCCAAAAATCTCGAATATGAAATGAATTTGATAGCCATAGGAACGTACCGTACCTGTACTTATATATACTACTGCTCATGGATTTATGCTGCATTCGAGGACACGCATAACAGCCGCACCTTTTGTCCCTTATTTTGTTCTCAGACAGACTGCAACACACGATAAGTAGCATTCAAATACTATACTCTTCTGCGCAAGTCCACACTAAATCGGTTGGTTCCGCGTCGTAATCATCATCCGTCTCCCTTGTACCTGTAGCCGACGGAGGAATCAGCGTCGGCCGACCCATCCATCATGGCAGCCACGTAACCTAAAACTAGATACAATCCGCATGTGTTTCGGCAGGAGGCATTCTCCACAGCGGAGCTTGGATTCGATGAATTTACTGCACTGTTTCGGTTGCAGTTTCCCCAAAACGTGCATGCATGTCCTGATGCCGCTCGGGGTTTCTTGTCGTGCCAAACAAATCGTTGTCCAAGCATTTTTGGGATCTTCCTAACATTTTGAAGAGTATAAGCTTTCAGAGCTTCAATTTCTTTCAATTTTGTGATTTGGACGTGCTGGAATCTTCCGTTGCGGTCTTGTCCCTTTTGGTACGCTCCCATTAGAAGAGCTGACGTACATACGTGTGGCAGTGGTCCAGTGTTTGTTTTTAGAAAAGGAGGTTGACCTCCGGCCTCTGCATCAATCGATGCATACGGCCATATAATTAAAAAGCGTAACAAGGTCTTAAGTTCTAAGGAAGCTCATAGCAGTGGTCTAGTGTAGAACTGTTGGGATTATAGTGTCCAACAGCAAAAAGAAAAGGTGTCGAAGAAGTCCAACACGCACGCGTGCCAAAACTGAAGAGTAGGATCATATGTCCCTCCACTTCCTGCACACACCGGTAGCGGTAGCACCCTGGAAGTCTACAAGGGAGGAAGAAGAAGAGAACATGCATGGTGGCCTGGTCATACAGTTAGCTAGCCGATTGGTTTCGGTACTAGCTTGTTGGTCACTTTTTAAGCACCCCTTCTAGCTAGCTAACCAGCTGATCTGAATGTTTGTGTCCTAAATCAATCATCATCTTCTCCTGCTAGCTACGACTTGTCTTCCTCTCACACCGTCCGCGCGCAGTCCGCAGGGCCACCATTCATTGCCAGGGAAGCTTCTCCCCGAATGCATATTTGGATCGCGTTGATCAGTTTCGTACGTGTTGGTTTGTCTCTGAGCTCGTGATGCATCATCACCTTGAATATTTCAATCCACGAATTGCGGTTCGAACAATAGAAGCTACAAAGTAGAGGCTAGGCCGAGGCCGCCAGGGCGAAGGAACGAACGAACGAGCTAGCTAGCTCCGGGTTAACGTGCGGCGCTTTTGCTCTGTCGCGCGCGATTCTGCACGACGCCGCCATCGCAACCACCGGGCGCGCGCTCGGCGTCGGCCAGTCTGCAGGTTCTACTTCCGGACACGCCTTTGTCATTTTCGGCTGAGCTTTGCATGTTGCGAGAGGAGTTCGTCGGTGAGGGTTGACGGTGGACTTGAATCGTATATATCATGTCACCACCGGCTTGCCGTGCATGCCGATCGTTCCTAGATAGCTCTTGGACAACGCATTGGCACCTCCTGCCTTTGCATCATCAGCAGCAACGGCGGCTAGCGCGGTAGATAGACGCTCTGCGTCAGTCGACGTGAAATTTCGTTCAGGGCAGGCGTGCGGTTTCGTTACGACGCTCTCACTTTTCTACATTTGTGAAATCATCACAGTACGTGTGCAATCGTCTCCACGCTGTAAATAAGATGAGGAGAAGATGCATGGGAGTAGCACAGTTGAACAGCCGCAAACTGATGTGAATCAGAATACAAACTATACAAGCATTTTTCCTCTACCCCTCGTATCGTGTGTCTGTGGGTGTCGGCCGATTACAGGACAACAAGCTGCATGTGTATGTCGATGCATCGGCATAAAATACGATGTATCGGGGCCTCGCACAATCAAGCAAATTAAGTCGTGCCGCGCAACCCGACGTCCCAACGAACAGTCGACGGATGCCCCTCCAATCCAATCATCAGCAAGGTCAATAAAAGTGTAGGGTATATCATGGCGCAATGTGGCATCAAGTCATCAACCCGTGCACGCATGATATCTGGAGACCGAATGTAGTACGCACCCCGACATGGACGACCCACCGTCCAAAACCCCGTGACCGTAACCGCCAAGCTAACCACCAGACAGATCAGTGATCAGACCAACTAGCACTTCACTATGCGACAGCGATCATCTATATCTACACACGACCGTTCAACGTCAGGTAACTGCTGACGACGCTTGTGCCTTGTGCTATACTATACAAGCTCTCTTTTAGACCAACAAACAGGAAGCGAATATCTCGGCTTGCGCTGCTAGTAACTAGTAGTAGTTCTTGATCGATCTGATGCAGTTGTGTTGGCCGACTCTTACGCACTGTTGTCACATTTATATTTTGGGGGTTCGGAGCAGATACAAGTACTGGTCCGAAATTATGAACACGAACCCCATTCTACAGTGTGGGAGAAATTATTTTGATCTGATGGGACGAAATTATTTTGTTCATCCTCTTGCCTTTCAGCATCGGCTAACTGCTGACGACGCTTGCGCTATACCTAGATTCGATTGATGCAGTCGCGCTGGCTGGCCGGCTCGTACGTATTGTTATAACTTTATACTGTATATTGTTTTGGTGGGAGCAACTACCTACATGTACAGTTCTGAAATTATATATGGACGTGTCCTTGGTTACAGACTTACAGTGTGCGAGATCGCAACGTGTGAGGCGCCAATCGCTGGGGAAAGTCGAGCATTGGCTGGGATCTCTACTCCTAATGTCTCAGTTGGTAGTCTCCGTTCCGGGTTTATTTTCGTCCCATCATTTTTGTCTGGTTTTTTTCGTCCTCACTCCCACCTCCCACCTCGACAAAAAATCTCAACCAAAACCGGAGAACCAAAACCCACTTGTCACGACCAGTACAGCTGGCAACGACGGACCCGAAGACTCTGACCATGGGGGCCCAACGAACAGGTGATTTGGCGAGCAGGAGGAGAAGAAGACGCTGACGGGTGGGCCATGCATCGAGGAAGAGCGGGTGACGGTGTCCTGGACTAGGGGGTACTCACCACGTCGTCTCTCGATCAGGTGGATTGGGCCGAGGATCCACATGGCCGTATACTCATGGGCCAGTGCGGACAGTTGCCGCATACAAGGAAGAATCAACAAGACTTGGCGATCAAGACAAGGACTCCTCCCCCACCGGCGTATTCGGCTAGGACTCTTGTAATCCTAGGCCTCTGGTGCATTATATAAACCGGGGCCAGGCTAGTCGATAGACATATATACAACAACAACCATTACAACAATCATACCATAGGCTAGCTTCTAGGGTTTAGCCTCCTTGATCTCGTGATAGATCTACTCTTGTAACACACATTATCAATATCAATCAAGCAGGACGTAGGGTTTTACCTCCATCAAGAGGGCCCAAACCTGGGTAAAACATCGTGTCCCTTGTCTCCTGTTACCATTGATCCTAAGACGCACTGCTTGGGACCCCCTACCCGAGATCCGCCGGTTTTGACACCGACATTGGTGCTTTCATTGAGAGTTCCGCTGTGTGATCGGCGAAAAGATCAATGGCTCGACTGCAGGTCAACTGCGACGTCGGCTTCTTCGTCACTAGCTCGACTGGTCACCTTGGTTCGGCCAAGGACTGCGCGCTACCTCCGATCGTCATGTTCGGATGAGGCCCTTCATCAACACAAACTCCGATCTCTATCAAGATCATGGAGGAGTCATCCATGGAGCTCGGGGGCTCAACGTCAACATTGCCCTCAGGCGATCGTGCTGTTTTTCTGGACAGCAAACTTGTATCCGCCGCCACCACCTCCTCGAGTGTCGCTTAAACGATTACTTCGGTGGAATTATGCGGAATTAAGTCTACAACAACCCTGCAAAAATTTCGTCGACTTCAGATGGAGGAATCTCCGGCAATCTCCGATATACCGGAGCCCTGTTGAATCTGGACGAGAATCCGGACGAGTTTAGGGCGTGGTATCTGTCGTGGTTCTAAGCCTGACAGTAGAGTGGGGGTAGGTATGGAGAGGCAAGGTCCTAGCTATGGAGAGGTTGTAAACACAAGGGATGTACGAGTTCAGGCCCTTCTCGGAAGAAGTAACAGCCCTACGTCTCGGAGCCCGGAGGCGGTCGAGTGGATTATGAGTATATGAGTTACAAGGTGCCGAACCCTTCTGCCTGTGGAGGGGGGTGGCTTATACAGAGTGCGCCAGGACCCCAGCCAGCCCACGTAGGAGAGGGTTTAAGGTGAGTTAAGTCTGGGGCGTTACTGGTAACGCCCCACATAAAGTGCCTTTACTATCATAAAGTCTACTTGATTACAGGCCGTTGCAGTGCAGAGTGCCTCATGACCTTCTGGTGGTCGAGTGAGTCTTCGTGGTCGAGTCCTTCAAGACAGTCGAGTGTGTCCCTCGTTGGTCGACTGGAAGGCGGCTTCTTCTAAGGGTGTCCTTGGGTAAGGTACTTAGATCAGGTCCATGACCCTACCCTAGGTACATAACCCCATCATTAGCCCCCGAATGGATTGAGGCTTCGAGTGAGGAAGGAGTTGATGTCGTTTCCGATTAACCTTTGCGCTCTGGTCGTGCGTTGTCCTGGACCAAAGAATCTCTTCGTCGACGGTGAGCAACTTGTCTTCAGTCGACTCGATCCATTCTATTCTTGCGTCGAGTGATCTTTCGGGCTTCGACGATCTCCGAGCGACGGATCGCTGGAAACCCCGTGTCTGACAGACTGATCTGCTGTTCGCAGATTCCGCGGGATGCGAAATTTGGGGACGCGCACGAAGTGGAGCGGACCGCGGCGTTCGGATGGGACGGGACATAGACGCCTCGATCTCCACGCCGCTTTTTTCGCCACGTATCCCGTCTGCATAACTGTTCCTGATATGATTAGATCGACCGGGCCCACCTGTCATCCACTCGGAAGGGACCTTATAAATGCGCCCGGCGAGGATTTCTGTACTGTGCCTCAGTCATTTTCTCTCTCTCTCTCTCTCTCTGCTTCTTTCTTCCCCGCCCAGCGTGCTCGCCCTCGCCCCCGCACCACTTCCCTTCGCGCATCTCGCTGGCAACCATGGCCAAGGAGAAGACGGCGGCGCTGGAACGTGCGAAGAAGGCGTCGGCGTCGGAGAAGGCAAAGGGGAGATCCACCAGCCGCGGCGGGTCCTCGTCCAGATCCCGCCTGCCGAAGGGCTGGGTCCAAGGAGACTGGATCCAGTCGACCATCACAGAGAATGACCTCCTCGACATGGCCAACGAGGGCTTGATCCCTCATGGAGCTGCGAGGCTTCCGGGGAAGGAGTGGCAGCCCCAGCCAGAAGAGGGTGAGTGTGTGCTCTTGGCCACCCATGTTGATCGTGGATTTTCCTTGCCGCCGAGTGTTTTCTTCCGTGGCTTCTTGAATTTCTTCGGAGCGCAGCTCCACCACTTTACCCCAAACTCTATTGCCTATCTTGCTGCGTTCGTGTCCATGTGTGAGGGTTTCCTGGGCTGTCGACCGCACTGGGGTTTGTTCAAGCATATATTCACGTGTCGCTCTCAGACCGTGAAGAAGGTGAGCCCAGGTGATGAGAGAACCCGAGTCATCCAAATGTGTGGGGGTCCGGGGATCCAGGTGAGGAATAAGAGCACCTTCCCGCCCATGACCTTTCCCGAGTCAGTCAGAGGCTGGCAGTCGACCTGGTTCTACTGCCAAGACCAGTCGACGCCGGGGCAGTCGAGTGGACTCCCTCAGTTTACCATGGACCGAGTGAACAAGCCCTCCTCTCTGAAGTTGATCCCGGAGGAGAAAGCTGACGTGAAGATGTTGATGGAGCGCGTGGTGCAGTTGGTTCGGGAGGGAGTGACGGGCATGGATCTCCTGGAGGTCTTCCTTAGGCGTCGCATCCAGCCCCTTCAGTTCCGGAGCCACTGCATGTGGTTGTACTGTGGGACCGAAGACGAGACTCGAGTCCATCCAGAAGCAGTCGACGATGTCACTCTGGAAAGATGGATGGTAGCCGTTACCGGAAACAAGGACAACCCACGTGGAGCTAGAAGGATTCCTCCACTCGACCACAACAGCGATCCAAACAAGGTACGTTGGCTCTGCTCTCCACTGTGTTCTTGTCGCATTCATTTCTGTTTATCCTGCCGACTGGTCGACTGATCCTTGTCTTGATATCTGCTAGGCTCTCACCGAGCTGTACTCGATGCCCAATGGGGCCCAAGCTCCGACTGAGGAGGGTGAGGCGAGTGGAGGCGAGAGCCAGGGAGAGGAGGAATGGGACTCGGACATTGCAGAGGATGATGACGACGATGATGATGATGACGGTGATGAAGATGACGTTGAGGACGAGGAAGAAGAGGAGGAGGAGGTCGTACCACCGCGTTCAGAAAGGCGGTCAAAGCTTGTCCACGACCCTTCGACTGAACGTGGCAAGGGGGTTGCGACCGTTGCCCAGTCGACCAAACGCCCTCGGACCACCTCTCCGGTGCCGACTGAAAAGGCGCCGAAGCAGCCCAGGGCGGCCTCGTCGAAGCCGACCAAGCTCCTGCCGAAGATGAAGGTGTCCATCCCCACCATATCAGGGTAATCGTTCTGCTTAAGTCTTCTTATTTTGTGTGAACTTTGTCTCTGGTCGACGCTGAAGTTAGTCGACTGATCCTTTGGAGTTGCAGTGCTGCTACTTCTGAAACCTCAGCCCGGGCTGATGACCATGAGATGGAGGACGCAGCAACTTCGAACCCAGGTACTGTATTCTTAACGCCGTTCTTAGTCGACTGACTCGCGATCTCTGGTCCTGATTCTTCTCCGTAGCTCCACCCAATACTGTTATCGATCTCCCTGATGATGATGAGGATGAAGAACCACTGAAGCGCAGGAGGAGTAGGAAAGCATCCGCCAGTAAGGTGCCCCAGGACGTGACGGCGCCTGAGATTCTGATTGCGGAGGAAGAGAACACCACTCGACACACGGTGTCCTTCGCAGATCCATTGACGAGTGCTCATCAGCCCTCCCTCTTCACGACGCACCACGTCCCAGAGGACCAAGCTGGCGCGGCGAAGGAAGCGATACGCCAGGCGGGAATCATGATGGAGCAATTAAAGACCATCCGGGATGCGAGCCAGGCAGCTTATGACGCCAGTTCTGCCCTTCAAAGCAATGTTCAGGTCAGTCGACCACTGTTTGTTCTGTTGGATATGCTACCAAAAACTTTTCCTTCCCGGACTTTATAGTAGTCACCCACTGGGTGTGTCGATTAAACTCCGTGTTAGCGGGGGCACGCTGAGTGCACCCGCTGGGTGTAGTCCCCAAGGCTAAGGTCGACTGCTGGCAGTCGGCCTTAGGCTTTATGATGTCAATCTTTCTGTCAGTCGACTATGTCGACTGGATTTCACGAACCGGTGGGGGCACGCTGAGTGCGCCCACTGGGTGTAGTCCCCGAGACTGTGGTCGACTGCTTGCAGTTGATCATAGTCTTAAAGAATACATCTCGTTTTTTTAGGTCGACTGGTCGACTTTGTCTTCACCAGAATTAGTGGGGGCACGCTGAGTGCACCCACTGGGTGTAGTCCCCGAGACTACGGTCGAATGCTTGTATTCGGCTGTAGTCTTAGAAACGTGTGTTTTTTCCTCTTTCACTCGGAAGTGAATTATATTTGACATTTAGTCGATTGGTTCTTCGCAGAACTCCTGTGATCTTGTGGCTCGCTACTCTGAGCTGGAAAACAAGCACACTCAACTCGAGCTAAGCTTGAAGCTGGTTCAGGAGAAGCTGACGAAGGCAAAGGAGGAGACCGAAGGTATGTTTGGTGAGACCTTGACGACTGCTTTTCCCCTTGCTTGTTTCCAAATCTGACCTTGCTGTAACTTGCAGGTAAGGTAAGGGAGGCCCAACAGAAGAAAGACCTCGAACTAACTGAGAAGATCAAGCTTGCTGACGAGAAGTTAGCTTCAGTCACCAAGCTTGAACAAGACAATACCAATCTGAAAGGTGCTCTTGGGATTGCCAACAAGGAGGTCAGTCGACTGAAAACTGATAAAGCTGCCCTGACCGACCAAGTCAGCAAATTGACTGGGAAGAAAACTGATCTGGAGGCCTTCCTGAGTGGTCTTGCCAAGAAGCTGTTTCTTATGCTCGAAGGTAAACCTCTATGCTTGGCAAACATTTCCAATTGTGGTTTTTCCATTCGACCATCCCCTTGACTTAGTGATCGTCCTTGCAGAATTTTGTCAAAACTTTGAAGAAGAAACTAGCCGGCTGGAGCCAAACCTCGACCCCGTCAATTCTCCGGTGAACGACGAAGTTGCCATGGATGTTTTCCGACTGGAGTCTCATGTTGCAGCTGTCGTGGACTATCTCGCAAGGCTGAAGGCCGCCACATCTCGCATCGACTCGACGCTCTGGCCTGAGGAGACACTTCAGAATGACCTTGAGTCGCTGATGGCCCGCTTGAACACGATTCCTGGTCGAGTGCAGGAATGGAAGAAGTCCTCGGCTCGGTGTGGTGCAAATGTTGCTCTGTGTCTGGCCCGAGTCCACTGTAAAGATGCGCGGGAAGAGAAGCTGGCGGCTCTTCGGGTGGCCAACACCAAGAAACACGACTTCAGGTCCTTTATGGAAACTTTCCTTGCAGCTGCCACTCGGATCGCCGACGGAATCGACCTTGATGAATTCGTTGCACCTTCCAGCCCTCCACAGGAGGGGTAAAAAACTTCTTCTGGCTCGACGCTTTAAATTTGCCTCGGTATGCCGAGTGGAATTGTAACCGACAAACCTTAACGGGCTTAACGCCTGAGCACTTTCGGTTCCTTTAGATATCGATTCAAACTTGAATTTGGTGCTTGAATACGATTGCCTTTGGCTCGAAATGTCTTTTGCAGGTTCAAAGCAAGGCGCCTTTACTGCAATCGACTTATTCTTTAGTCCACTTAGGTGAGCACTGGGCTGCGGCTAAGCCCCCGAGTGAGAGGTTTTACTCTTCACTCGGTAGGATTTTGATAACTTAGGCTAGCACTGGGCTGCGGCTAAGCCTCCGAGTGAGAGGGTTGCTCTCCACTCGGTAGGATTTTGATAACTTAGGCGAGTGCTTGGACTGCAGCTAAGCCCCCGAGTGAGAGGGTTGCTCTCCACTCGGTAGGATTTTGATAACTTAGGCTAGCACTGGGTTGCGGCTAAGCCTCCGAGTGAGAGGGTTGCTCTTCACTCGGTAGGATTTTTACAACTTAGGCGAGTGCTTGGACTGCAGCTAAGCCTCCGAGTGAGAGGGTTGCTCTTCAC
>NC_041385.1:14251256-14282277 GCF_002162155.2 Triticum dicoccoides
GGCTGCAGCTAAGCCTCCGAGTGGAAGTCTGGCTTACCACTCGGTAGGATTTTTATAACTTAGGCGAGTGCTTGGACTGCAGCTAAGCCCCCGAGTGGGAGGGTTGCTCCTCACTCGGTAGGATTTTTATAACTTAGGCGAGCACAGGGCTGCAGCTAAGCCTCCGAGTGTAAGTCTGGCTTACCACTCGGTAGGATTTTTATAACTTAGGCGAGTGCTTGGACTGCAGCTAAGCCCCCCGAGTGGGAGGGTTGCTCCTCACTCGGTAGGATTTTTATAACTTAGGCGAGCACAGGGCTGCAGCTAAGCCTCCGAGTGGAAGTCTGGCTAACCACTCGGTAGGATTTTGATAACTTAGGCGAAACGGATTCGCAGCTAAGCCTCCGAGTGAGAGTCTGGCTCACCACTCGGTAGGAATTTTACAAACTTAGGCGAAACGGATTCGCAGCTAAGTCACCCACTGAGGGGGAATTTTATTGGACAAAAATAAAAAGTGACAGAAATTATGGAGGAACTATGACACTATTATTTTGAGGTCCATGGACTACAGAAGTACTTTATTGCAACTCATCCGAGTGATAAAACTTAAGTATAAAATGGGCGGAGTAGCTCCGCGTTCCAAGCTCGGGGCTCGTCGATATTATGCTCGACGTTGTAAAGACGGTACGCCCCGTTGTGGAGAACCTTGGTGACGATGAAGGGGCCTTCCCAAGAAGGAGCAAGCTTGTGTGGTTTGTGCTGATCCACTCGGAGAACTAAATCCCCTTCCTGGAAGGCTCGACCTCTCACATTTCTGGCGTGGAAACGACGCAAATCTTGTTGGTAGATGGTCGAGCGGATCAGAGCCATCTCCCTTTCTTCTTCTAAAAGGTCGACTGCGTCCTGCCGCGCCTGTTCAGCCTCTGCTTCGTTGTAGATTTCAACTCGAGGAGCATTGTGGAGAAGATCACTCGGCAAGACTGCTTCAGCTCCGTAGACCAAGAAGAATGGAGTTCTTCCGGTCGACCGATTAGGTGTGGTCCGCAGCCCCCAAAGCACTGAGGGAAGTTCGTCTACCCAGGCTCCAGCCGCGTGTTTGAGATCACGCATCAGTCGAGGCTTCAATCCCTTAAGAATCAGTCCATTAGCTCGCTCTTCTTGTCCATTCGACTGCGGATGGGCGACTGAAGCGTAGTCGACCCGTGTGCCTTGGGAGTTGCAGAAATCTCTGAATTCCTCTGAGTCAAAGTTCGACCCATTATCCGTAATGATGCTGTGCGGGACTCCATATCTGAATATTAGTTCCCTGATGAAGCTAACAGCAGTACCGGTGTCAAGGCTCTTGATTGGTTTAGCCTCGATCCACTTGGTGAACTTGTCGACTGCCACCAGTACATGCGTGAAGCCACTTCGTCCTGTTCTCAAAGGACCTACCATGTCCAGTCCCCATACTGCGAAAGGCCAGACGAGTGGGATGGTCTTCAGGGCCGACGCAGGCTTGTGCGACATATTCGAGTAGAACTGACATCCCTCGCACTTATCCACTATATCTTTTGCCATCTCATTCGCCTTTGGCCAGTAAAATCCGGCTCGGTATGCTTTGGCCACGATGGTCCGAGAGGACGCATGATGACCACAGGTCCCCGAGTGAATATCATTGAGGATGAGTCGACCTTCTTCTGGGGTTATGCACTTCTGACCAACTCCAGTCGCGCTTTCTCTGTATAATTGTCCTTTGATTACGGTAAAGGCCTTAGATCGACGGACGATCTGTCGAGCCTCTTCCTCATCCTCCGGAAGCTCTTTTCTCAGGATATATGCGACATACGGAACTGTCCAGTCGGGAATGACCACCAAAACCTCCATGATCAAGTCGACCACCGCCGGGACTTCAACTTCAGTCGGATCTGTGGCACTCTTGGGCTGTGGAGTTTCTTCGGTGAAAGGATCTTCTTTGACTGACGGAGTGTGTATATGCTCCAAGAACACACCACTCGGAATGGCTTCTCTCTTGGAACCTATCTTTGCTAGATCATCAGCTGCTTGATTTTTCAGTCGGGGTATATGATGGAGTTCCAACCCCTCGAACTTCTTTTCCAGCTTCCTCACTGCACTGCAGTATCCAGTCATGGCTGGGCTTCTCACGTCCCACTCTTTCATCACCTGATTGACCACTAAATCCGAGTCGCCATAGACCATCAGGCGACGGACGCCGAGTGAAATGGCCATGCGCAACCCATATAAGAGGGCCTCATATTCTGCCTCATTGTTGGAGGAATCAAAGTGAATCTGGAGCACATATCTGAGCTTATCTCCTCTGGGGGAAACCAGGACAACCCCAGCACCGGAACCATTCAACATCTTACAGCCATCAAAAAACATGGTCCAATGCTCCGAGTGAACTTCAGTCGGCTGCTGCTGTTCAATCCACTCGGCGAGGAAATCTGCTATTGCCTGGGACTTAATGGCTTTCTTTGCCTCAAACTTGATATCAAGGGGAAGAAGTTCAATCGCCCATTTGGCCACTCGACCAGTTGCATCTCTGTTGTGCAAAATCTCTGATAGTGGAGCGTCGCTGACGACTGTGATGGAATGATCAGAGAAATAATGAGCAACCTTCTTTGTGGTCATGTATATTCCATACGCAAGCTTCTGATAATGAGGATATCTCTGCTTGGATGGAGTCAAGACTTCAGACAAATAATACACTGGGCGCTGAACTTTGAGAGCTTTTCCTTCTTCTTCCCGCTCGACCGTTAGCACAGTACTAACGACTTGTCCTGTGGCTGCGATATAGAGCAACAGAGGCTCTTTGCTGATTGGAGCAGCAAGCACCGGCTGGGTGGAGAGCAGAGTTTTGAGCTCGGCAAACGCTGCATCAGCTTCTGGAGTCCACTCGAACTTGTCTGTCTTCTTCATCAGTCGGTAAAGAGGCAATGCCTTTTCACCGAGTCGTGAGATGAATCGACTTAATGCGGCCAAGCATCCAGTAAGCTTCTGGACATCGTGCACTCGCACGGGGCGTTTCATTCGGAGAATAGTGCCAATCTTCTCTGGGTTAGCGTCGATTCCCCGTTTGGAAACGAGAAAACCGAGTAACTTGCCACCAGGAACTCCAAATGTGCACTTTGATGGATTGAGCTTGATATCATACCTTCTGAGGTTGGCAAATGTTTCGGCGAGATCAGCGAGCAGGTCGGAACCTTTTCGTGACTTGACAACGATATCATCCATATATGCTTCCACATTCCGACTGATTTGAGTGAGTAGACACTTCTGAATCATTCGCATAAATGTGGCTCCGGCATTCTTGAGGCCGAATGGCATGGTGATATAGCAGAAGCACCCGAATGGAGTGATGAAAGCTGTTTTTACCTCGTCCGGTCCGTACAGACGGATCTGGTGGTACCCGGAGTAGGCATCTAAAAAAGATAGCCTCTCGCATCCTGCGGCCGAGTCAACAATTTGATCTATGCGAGGGAGAGGAAAATGATCTTTCGGGCAGGCCCGGTTGATGTGCTTGAAATCAATGCACATTCGGAGCGACTTGTCCTTCTTAGGAACCATGACGACATTAGCGAGCCACTCGGAGTGGTATATCTCTCGGATAAATCCGGCCGCCAACAGTCGAGCCACTTCTTCACCGATGGCTTTTCTCTTCTGGACGGCGGACCGCCGAAGATGCTCTTTGACTGGTTTTGCAGATGAGTCGACTCTTAAGCGGTGCTCAGCCAGTCCCCTGGGAACACCTGGCATGTCAGCGGGCTTCCATGCAAAAATGTCCCAGTTCTCACGGAGGAACTGGATGAGCGCTTCTTCCTATTTTGGGTCGAGAGTTGTGGAGATGCGGGTCGGAGCTGCATCGGGGTCGGTCGGGTGAATGTGAACAGGCTTCGTCTCACCGGACGACTGGAATGCAGACTCTGTGGCGGGTTTCTTTGATCGCAGCAAGTCACTCGGATCTGCGTTTTGCTTGTATTCTTCGAACTCGACCGCTGTCACCTGGGAATCGGCAATCTTGGAGCCCTTCTGAAAGCACTCTTCTGCCTTTTTCCGATCACCGGTGACAGTGATCACTCCTTTGGGGCCGGCCATCTTCAATTTGAGGTACACGTAGCATGGTCGAGCCATGAACCGTGCGTAAGCTGGTCTCCCCAAAATGACATGATATGCACTCTGAAAATCCACGACCTCAAACGTCAACTTTTCTTTGCAAAAATGTTTCGAATCACCAAACACCACCTCCAAAGCTATTTGGCCGAGTGACTCGGCCTTCTTCCCTGGTATAACTCCATGAAAGCTCATGTTACTAGTGCTCAGTCGGGACATCGGAATGCCCATTCCTTTCAGTGTGTCTGCATACAACAAGTTCAGCCCGCTTCCACCATCCATCAGCACCTTTGTCAGTCGAGTGCCTTCGACAACTGGATCGACCACCAAAGCTTGCCTCCCAGGGGTGGCAATATGAGTCGGGTGATCAGATTGGTCGAATGTGATGGGTATTTGAGACCATTTCAGATAATTTGCTTTTGCTGGGGCAACCATGTTCACCTCTCGGTTAATGACTTTCAGTCGACTCCTGCTTTCCACATCTGCAAAGATCATCAGAGTGGAGTTGATATGCGGATATCCTTCCTCACTGTCCTCCTTGTCTTCGGCCTTGTCCGACTCCTTCTCCTTGTCCTTAGACTGTTTTCCTTGAAACTGCTGGATCAGGAGTCGACATTGGCGAGTGGTGTGCTTCGGGTAAATGATATTCCCCTCTTCGTCTTTGTTCGTGTGAATGTGACATGGCATATCCATCACGTCGTTCCCTTCTTTATCCTTTACCTTCTTGGGGTTCCAGGATCCTTTTGGTTTCCCCTTAAACTTTCCCTGGGTCACGGCCAGAGCCTCTCCAGGAGCTGCTGGTTCAGCCTTCCGCTTCTGTTTCCGACTGGTGTTTCCTTTTTTCGACTGACTCGGCTTGTGCTTGCCGCTTCGGAGTCGGTCTTCTTCTTCGCCGTTGGCGTACTTGGTAGCAATCTCCATCATCCGACTCAAGGTCATGTCACCGGTTCGACCAAACTTCAAACTTAGTTCTCTGTTCTTGACGCCATCTTTGAAGGCGCAGACTGCCTGATGATCAGACACGTTCTCCACAGTGTGGTGCAAAGTGATCCACCTCTGAATATACTCTCTGAGAGTCTCATTAGCCTTCTGCACGCAGACTTGCAACTCTGTCAATCCAGCTGGTCGCTTGCAAGTCCCTTCAAACGTCCTGATGAACACTCGGGACAGATCTTCCCAAGTGTAAATGCTGCTAGGAGGTAATTGACTCAACCATGCCCTGGCAGAACCTTCCAGCATGAGGGGCAAATGCTTCATGGCCACCTCGTCGTTCCCACCACCAATCTGAACTGCCACTTGGTAGTCTTCAAGCCAAGTTTCAGGCTTAGACTCACCAGTGAACTTGCTGACTCCTGTTGCCAACCTGAAATTGGGAGGGATAAGTGCAGCTCTGATAGCCCTGCTGAAACATTCAGGGCCAGAAACATGCACTCGACTGCTTGTGGGCGCATTTCTGTCGAGTCCGCCCCGATGGGCTCTGTTCCGGTCGACCACACCTTGCACGATAATGGATCGCGCGTCGAAGCCTGGTTCTCTGGGGTCGACTGGAACCCTTCGCCCTGTACTGTACTGACGCCTGTCATCTTGCTGCCGAGGAGCGTAGGACCCACCCCTCGGAGGGGAATGGGGCACTCGACGCCTATCATCTCGGTCGAGTCGGTCACCATATTGGCCTCGCCAATTCTCAGGCTCCTCACGCCGCGGAGGCGATCTGGGGCTGTGAGCCGACTGAACCGTATTCGCAGTGACGGATCGACTGTGAATTCTGTTGCGCGACTGAGACACGGCTGAATTCTGATCTCCTGCTGCCCGGAGCAGATCCCTGATCTGCAGCAAACCTCTGCCAGCTTCCGACTGTGAAGGCTGGATGGACTCTGCTATACGGGTCGCAGCTGCTAAATTCTGGATTGGGGTTCGATATACCTGAGTCGGCGGGAAGAGTTGACGTCGATTGGTGTCGGGAACTCGTTGCCACGCGCGCTCGTCGAGTGCTCGCTGAAGATTCTCCAGTCGAGTGCGTTCGGCCAAATTAGCCAGACGTGCCTCCTCCAAGGCACGAGCCTCGGGGGTCTCTCCTGCGATGGGAGTATGCAGGGCATCCACGTTCCTGCGGCGAAGTTCCTCTCTTTGCAGAGAGTCGAGTGGCTCGGGCTGGTACTCTTCGTAGCCTCGTGCGGGGTCGTCTCCGTCACCTGCTCCACCATCACGGACGAAGCCAGGGGGACTGTGGGGCCCGTCGACCATCAAGATTTCCGCCGCTGGATCACTGCTACCGCACTCGGATGCAGTCTCTACAGAGCCAGTCGACAGATCGAACAAGCCGTAGAGAGATTCGTTGGGCTCGATTGCCGCAACTTGGGTGGCGGCCGATTGGCGAGCCACCGCGTGCCTCACCCATCGCTGAAGCCTCGACCGGCCTGAGCGCTTGCGCTGGCGGGAGACCGGGAGGGTGGACGATGGAGGAGCCGACCGATACTGGGTCGACGGTTGCCGCAGCAGAACGCCGCGGACACATGCGCGAAAATGCGTCGCACCGCGGACGGGGAGCGCATCAACGTCGAGTGGAGCCTCATGGAGCCACGCGGAGTCGTCGGCGATGAAGGTGAGAGTGCCGAGACGGATCTCTTGACCCCCGACCAAAACTCCAGCAGACACCATGATGAAAGTACTCGGAAGAATCGCAACTTCTCCACAAAAATCGCTAAAACACCTGCCCCACGGTGGGCGCCAACTGTCGTGGTTCTAAGCCTGACAGTAGAGTGGGGGTAGGTATGGAGAGGCAAGGTCCTAGCTATGGAGAGGTTGTAAACACAAGGGATGTATGAGTTCAGGCCCTTCTCGGAAGAAGTAACAGCCCTACGTCTCGGAGCCCGGAGGCGGTCGAGTGGATTATGAGTATATGAGTTACAAGGTGCCGAACCCTTCTGCCTGTGGAGGGGGGTGGCTTATACTGAGTGCGCCAGGACCCCAGCCAGCCCACGTAGGAGAGGGTTTAAGATGAGTTAAGTCTGGGGCGTTACTGGTAACGCCCCACATAAAGTGCCTTTACTATCATAAAGTCTACTTGATTACAGGCCGTTGCAGTGCAGAGTGCCTCATGACCTTCTGGTGGTCGAGTGAGTCTTCATGGTCGAGTCCTTCAAGACAGTCGAGTGTGTCCCTCGTTGGTCGACTGGAAGGCGGCTTCTTCTAAGGGTGTCCTTGGGTAAGGTACTTAGATCAGGTCCATGACCCTACCCTAGGTACATAACCCCATCAGTATCCAGCATCTAGCTCGGACGTCCTTTGGAGGATCCAACCGTTGATTTGCCGTGGAATTCCCATATCTACCACCTGCCAAAAATTCAGCTCGATCCGACTATCCAAACTCCGGGAAACTTTCGATTAGTGCATCACTTTTTGGATCTGTTTTCTGCGCGAAAACGAATCCGATCCGAGTTCGTCTTTTTTATGAATGGGATTTCGGACATCCTTTTTGAAGGAAGTTTTGTATGGGGTATTGTGTTTTGTTCCCGAACACATCCCACTAACTTTAAGATCTTTTGAACATGATCTTCAACATCATGCTGGTGTCAAACCAGTCCGGCAATATTGCTCCACGGCTGCCGACCTGCGCTAGACACGTCGTCACTTTGTTGAGCCAAGCTCAACTTCTTCGGATCATCATCTTGGCAAGCCGAACAAGAGTCCGGCATCGCGAAGGATAAATCATCACCAACATCGCCGCCCCACGGATTACACGGAGCGGGCATACCGGCATCGCCACATGGTCGCTTCGTCATGCCGGCATCGACCACGTCACGACCTGCATCGGCAGGGCCGCACTATTGCTTCTTCAAGCTGGTGTCCATCACGCCGACCTACTTCGACATCTCGGCTGGACCGGGGGCTTCGCCATCTCTTCATCAACCTACTCCGGACACTTCGGCGTCACTAGCCGACCAGGCATGGGTGCGTGGATCGAGTCCCAATTTTGGGAATCACCTTCCTTCGGATTGCTACAATAAATAAACCAGGTGCTATTAATCCTAATATTTCCTTTTTGCTTGTTTGGGTTAAATTTTTCCCAAGCAATTATTACTCTGGTTAGTCCAACATATGTACACAGGTCTATCAAATGGTGGCCGCATTATTGACGGTCGCATGATGGTTCGGTCAGTTTCCGTACACAGTTCGGCGAACGACGCATCCGGAACTCGGACCGACCTGTGAATCCAGGCTTTGCCACACCTTTATTGCATTACGCCGACGACCTGCATCGACGTCGACTTCGGCGCCAGGCCATATTTCTTTTACTACTCACTTTGCATAAATTATTTATTATGCAATATTTTTTTAATTCCTATTATTACTATTATCCTCAGTCTGCACTATTTTTTGTGCACAAGAAAATGATCCAGCCGGACTATATCCTTTGACATCACCTCGGCCGGACGGAGGGCTTCGTCAACCCTTCATTACCCCACGCCGGGGACTTCGGCATCACTCTGCCGTCCTGCATTGACCGTGCTATGTCACCACTTCGGAGTGCCGAGCTCCTTGCTCCGCCACCTCGGGACCAGCTTGGGGGATGGAACCTTGTCCCGCATCAAGCTCGGACCGCGTCGTCAATACCGAACACATTAACCAGCTAAGTTGCCTTCATGCTCAAAGTTTTAAATTTCTAACTTGTGTTCGGTTCGACCAAGAATTATACCTTTTTGTAAAAAAGTTGCTTGTAAAAATTTTCCTTGTCGAAATTTTGTTCGCACACACTTGACGCGCTACCCGTGCTCATTATACCTGGGGGCTTCTTTAACAGAAGCTTATTAATACGGGCTTTATGCCCAACACATGTGTCACACTTCCGCATGTACCTTTTATTCACCATTATATGCATCGATATGACTTAACTTTTGGCCAAGCTGGGTTGCCTGGCTTCTGTGCTTACCCCTACGTTCCCGATTATTCGGCTAGGTGGTAAAGGGAGCACCTCTGCGATTGTTACTGCCGGGTCAGCCGGATGTGTACCTCAGACTGGGTGAAGCCGAAAGCTAGCGTTCTTAAGGGAATACTCGGTCGGTGAACTAAAAGATGATTTCTTACCTATTTATTTACCTGCCCCCAGATGTTTTTTGCTCTTTTCGCAGTCCGGACATGCACTTTAGGGCATGCCTCCCAGGGAAAGGAACCCCTAACGGAACTATTCTCCCTGGAAGATGTTTCTTACTAACCATGTAATCTAACATAACTAGTTGGGCACTTATCTGATAAAGCACTAATGACGCCTATGCCTGGTCTCCACGCATGCCCCGGTTTTTATAACCGCGAGGGTATTCAGACACACTCCAGACTATTGGGTCCAGAGGTTGAAGCGAAAAGATCCGCTACGACAAACGATCTACAATCCGGCTAGAAGGCATTCTACATGTCACCTTACATTATATAGTCAACTTTTACCCAAGTCACTTGGGGGCTCTTATGTTTATTTGAGCCGTTTCATACTAAGTGTTTCTCTTCCTAGCCGTTGCAAAGTTTTAATTATTATTTATCACTCCTTTTTTCGACACAAGTGTGCGGTCACTAGTCGGGGAGCCTAATTTCTCTCTCAAAGCCGCTAGAGTTTAGTTTGCTAAACTGGCCTAGTAAGCCGTAGGCTGACCCACTTGAAGTTTTGAGATAGGATGTGTCATGTTAAAGCACGGCAGAAGCACCTTTTTTTTTCTAAAGTCCAATTTTCGGATTGGCATCGAACACTTGATCTAGTTCGGACATTAATCTTTTGAATAAGTTTTTTGGCTTTTCGAGCCCATGGCACTTTTAAACTATTTGTGTGTTTTCAGCACAAGTCTCGCAGTGCAACGCCGGACACCTTTTGAGATTCGGCAAAAACATTCTCGGATATTGCTATATATGCATCAGTTTTGAATTGTGTCTTCGGTCAATAGTTGGGTTGCCCGGCTCCCGCGCTTGCCTCCTACGTTCCACTTTGTTCGGCTAGGTGTGCAAAGGGAGAACCACTGCGATTGTGCTTCCAGCTCGCAGGGTCAAGCACCTCAGTGGAGAAAGCCGAAAACTGACTGTCACAATAGGTGTAAACTGGTCAGCGATCCGATGACTATATTAAATGACGGGTCATTCATTGGCCGAAGTGTTTCCGGCTTGACCTCGACTGTCGTCGAACACTATCGGGGGCTATTAACTGGCCTCCCAAACTAAATCCTCGATATTTTGCTCTTACATTGGAGCAGAGGTTTCATGATCATACTTAGCACGACAACCCAAAGAAAGGAACCGATAGCGGGACTATTTTCTCTGGAAGACATTTCTTCTGTTAAACAGTAATATAACATGTCTCTCCGCGTACCTTTGTTTATAAAACTGTATGGTCAGATTGCCTTGTTTGTTGTAAATCTTTGCCCTCATAAAGGCTTTATAAAGTAGGACAAACACTCCTCGGCTATTGGCTGAGGAGGTGGAAGCCGATGGTCGGTCCACAAAGTTTTGTATAATGCGGATCCGAGTATTAATGACGTAAAGTACTTGGATACATAGAGTCATTATACATAATTTCTGACTTTACTATGGATATCGATCCTTAATTCGGCCTCCCGTGCCCGCATTAAGGCTCGGGGGCTACTGGGCTTCGGGCTTATTATTTACAAATATTAAAGGGGCACATCAATCCCCTGATCTAGTGTTGCCACCCGACCTGTGTCTCGGGGGCTACTGCATTGCTTGTTCTATGCAGAAAATCTTAAGTGCAATACAGTTTCTGAGGAGATTTTGATCCTCAGGTTGGTCGGCCGCACCCAACCTGAGTCTCGAGGACTAAGCACGCCGCTTTTTGTGTCCCGAAGTATTTTGCCGAGCTAGGACTTGATCCTCAGACCGATTTTGCAAATCAACCTGAGTCTCAGCAGCTACGGGGATCAGCGGTCTTATGTCATCCTTCATGGGCATCTCGGGTTTTAGACCGATTCCCATCTTGAGGGCTACTGGCTATGTATCTCGGCAGAGAATAAATTGCACCAGTCAAAAAATATTGACAAAAATCGGCCCACATTCGGGGTGGTGCACCACCTCAGAAGCAGCCCGGCGTAAAGCTCGGGCGCTAGTGGCTGGCTCCATAGAGGGCACTTCCGGCATTAAGCTCGGCTAAACTCCTTCAAACTTCTTTGAACCAAGGTGATTTACGACACCTTGGATACATAGTCCGGCGTTGGAGCTCGGATATTCAGTCCGGCGTTGGAGCTCGGATACATAGTCCGGCGTTGGAGCTCGGATACACAGTCCGGCGTTGGAGCTCGGATACATAGTCCGGTGTTGGAGCTTGGATACCGTCCGGCGTTGGAGCTCGGATACATAGTCCGGCGTTGGAGCTCGGATACCGTCCGGCGTTGGAGCTCGGATACATAATCCGGCGTTAGAGCTGGGAAGCAGTCTGGCATTGGTGCTCGGCTGCAAAAGATACATCGAATGCAGTCCGGCGTTGGAGCTCGGACGCAAGAGGACGTTGCCGCCTGGTAACAACTTCAAACCCGAGGCATGGCATAAAAATAACAAGGCATTGATAAAGGCCGTAAACTTAAAGGGGCTCCTCGGATACCCAACGTGTAAACTCATCGAATGATTTCGGCGATCCTCAAGATAGAAGATGAGAAGATTTGTTGAACCAGTTTTCAAGACCGATGACCGAAGATGAAGAACAGTTCGGAAGAATCGAGGAGCGTCCCCAACTTGAAGACCGGTTCAGGGGGCTACTGACGGTGTCCTGGACTAGGGGGTACTCACCACGTCGTCTCCCGATCAGGTGGATTGGGCCGAGGATGCCCATGGCCGTATACTCATGGGCCAGTCCGGACAGTTGCCGCATACAAGGAAGAATCAACAAGACTTGGCGATCAAGACAAGGACTCCTCCCCCACCGGCGTATTCGGCTAGGACTCTTGTAATCCTAGGCCTCTGGTGCATTATATAAACCGGGGCCAGGCTAGTCGATAGACATATACAACAACAACCATTACAACAATCATACCATAGGCTAGCTTCTAGGGTTTAGCCTCCTTGATCTCGTGGTAGATCTACTCTTGTAACACACATTATCAATATCAATCAAGCAGGACGTAGGGTTTTACCTCCATCAAGAGGGCCCGAACCTGGGTAAAACATCGTGTCCCTTGTCTCCTGTTACCGTTGATCCTAAGACGCACTGCTTGGGACCCCCTACCCGAGATCCGATGATTTTGACACCGACAGCGGGTGTGAGCTGGCCTGCGTGCCGGGCTGGGTTATATGAGGCGTGCGTTGCGTGAGTGGAAGGGTATCGAGAATATTGTAACCGAATATCCTATCGAGAAGCTGAACTTCTCCGTCCTCCTCCTTCTTCTCCTTCCTGCTACCCTCTCCTCCTTCCCAGATCTAGATCGGCCCCATTACAGTTGGTATCAGAGGTCAGTCGACCTGGAGACGACGTACCCCCGACCTCGCTACAACACCAAGCAGGCGCTCCAGATGTCTGGCCTCACGTGGGCCTGTGGCCGACTGCGCCGCCAGGGTGGAGCCCACTGGTCCCGCTGTATCGCCTCGCGCCACGCCTCCTTGCTCCGATTCGGCCGCCAACGCAGGTGCAGGAGGGGGCGAATCCCCTGTTGACACATCACCGCAGACCCCGACAGCTGCCGACCGCGGGCGCGTGCCTGGCCCCTCAGTGGTCGCGCGCGGGTGCGCGCCTGAGCCCGCGACTGTCAGACGCCAGGATCCACCTCGGATCGGGAGCTGGCTGATTTGTTCCCTGCATCGGATCGGGAACCGGCGGGATCCTGTGTGGCAGATGAGGTTTTACTAGGATCTTTTGTGCAACCATCCACATCGGCTGCTCCCGTGCCCTCTACGCCATCTCTCCGGCAAACAAGGTCTCGGTCAGGTATTGTGAAAGAAAAACAGTACAATGATGGTACAATTAGGTATGACAAAATCAAACGTGCTTTTCTTACCACTACTGGTGAACCAATTCATTTGCATGATGCTCTTGCTAATAAGGGTTGGAAAGAAGCTATGGACCATGAATATGATGCACTTATGAAAAACAAAACTTGGCACTTGGTACCACCAAAACATGGAGACAACATTATTGATTGTAAGTGGGTGTACAAGATAAAAAGAAAGTCTGATGGAAGCATAGACCGATATAAGGCTAGATTAGTTGCTAAAGGCTTTAAACAGATATTTGGACTTGATTATGAAGATACTTTTAGTCCTATTGTTAAGTCTGCTACTATCCGACTTGTCTTGTCTATTGCTATTTCCAAAGGTTGGAGCTTAAGACAACTAGATGTTTAGAACGCGTTTCTTCGTGATGTTCTTGAGGAAGAAGTGTTCATGAGGCAACCACCAGGTTATGAGGATCACAGCACACCACAGTATGTCTGTAAGTTGGATAAAGCATTGTATGGCTTAAAACAAGCACCAAGAGCTTGGTATTCCAGATTGAGTATGCAGTTGCAACACCTTGGGTTCATACCATCCAAGGCAGATACCTCATTGTTCTTCTTTAGAAAAGGCAGTGTTACTATTTTTGTGCTTGTCTATGTTGATGATATAATTGTTGCTAGTTCAAGTGCAGAAGCTACTACTTGCTTGCTTAAGGATCTAAAGTTGGAATTTGCCCTCAAGGATTTGGGTGATCTTCATTATTTCCTTGGAGTAGAAGTGAAGAAAATTAAAGATGGCATACTTCTCTCACAGGAAGAATACATCACTGATATTCTCAGAAGAGTGGGTTTGGAAAATTGCAAGCCGGTTAGTACACCAATTTCTACCTCAAAAATGCTCACAGTAGAAAGTGGAGAAGCCCTTGCACCAGAGGATGCAACAAATTATAGGAGTGTTGTAGGTGCTTTGCAATATTTAACCCTTACTCGTCCTGATATTTCATACTCAGTCAACAAGGTATGTCAATACTTGCATGCACCTAGAACCACTCATTGGACTGCAGTTAAGAGAATTCTAAGGTATCTTAAGCACTCAGAAGATCTTGGACTTCAAATTACCAAGTCTTGTTCTCTTCTTGTAACTGCTTATTCAGATGCAGACTGGGCAGGATGTGCTGATGATGGAAGATCTACAAGTGATTTTGTTGTATTCCTGGGAACAAATCTTGTGTCATGGAGCGCAAGAAAACAGGTCACTGTCTCAAGATCAAGTACAGAGGCTGAATATAAAGCCTTGGCTAATGCTACAGCTGAAGTAATGTGGATTCAGACACTTCTTTATGAGCTTGGTATTAAAGCTCCTACTGCTGCGAGACTATGGTGTGATAATATTGGGGCAACCTATCTCTCAGCGAATCCAGTTTTTCATGCACGAACAAAACACATTGAGGTGGATTTTTATTTTGTCAGAGAAAGAGTGGCTCGGAAGTTGCTTGAGATCAAATTCATTCCTACAGGAGATCAGCTTGCAGATGGGTTTACAAAACCACTTACTGTGAGAGGTTTGGAAAAGTTTACATACAATCTCAACCTTGGCAAAGCTCCTTGAGGTTTAGATTGAGAGGGAGTGTTAGAATAGTTGTATAGAGATAGGTTTTGCCATTTAAACTTGTACTCCTGATCTATCTCTTCTTCTCTCCCTTGTAGCATATCTTCTGTAACAATCTCTTGATCGATCTCTCCACAACTTGTACGTCAAGGCTTATGCCCAATATATACCAATGCGGCCCGAGACAAAGGGTTCAACGCTTCCAACATATTTTACACCTCTCTCATCACATTCCAGGGCCACTTTATAGCCACGGAAGCTATCAACAAGGCTGTCGGCCTGCCCTACAGCCGCAGGGAGAAAGGTACGGTAGCTACTCCCACAATGCATATTCAGATCCCGTTGGCTGGTTTGTGTTTGAGCTCGTAATGCGTCATGCCCCTTGATTAAATTGATTATCAATCTACAGACTTTCAGTGGAAGCTGTACGAAGTAGAGACTGGGCCGCCGGGTCGAACGAACGAACCAACGAGCGAGTGAGCTCAGACCTCAGAGTTAACGTGCCGTGCTTTTGCTCTCGTTCGGCTACACGTAAGATGCCGCCATGGCAACCACCGAACACCGATCGAGGGTTTCGACGCGACTTGTCATTTTCTGCCGCACTTTGCAGGTTGCGAGATGAGACGAGTTGGTCCGTGGAGGGAGGGCTGACGGATAGGGCTGCAAGAAAAGCTCGAGGCTTGTGAGCCGCTCGAGATCGACTTGTTTTTTGACTCGACTCGAGATCGACTCGAAAAGAAACGAGCTGAGTTTGAACATTTTATGTAGATCGACCGAGAAACGAGCCGATCTTAAGCCAATATTGGCTCGCTCAATTTTAGCTCAATAGCTCGACATAATATCATTATGTTAAATGATCATGCCATATATTAAATGAAAATAAGATAATTTATTACCATATATGTTGTTCATAGTTTTTCTCCATTTTATTTACCAATGAACATGAAAACTTAATTAAGTGCAGAGAAGATTTAAGCCTAATTATGGCACATGGTCGACTATTTGTTAAATATTCTATATTTTTGGCAAAGGTTCCCAGCATATTCATCTTAATTTGTTTGTTTTTCATCCATAGATTTATAATTTTTACCATCTCATTAAGCTCGAAACTTGCTCGAGATCGAATCGAGATCGTTACTCGCATGGCACATACTGCAGTATATATCAGCGGTGCGGTGGCTTGCCGTGCCAATCTTTGACACTGCATTTTCCTCCGGCCGGCATTTGCATCAGCAGCAGCTGGAGCTAGCGCGGTAGATGGACGCTCTGCGTCAATCGACGTAGGTGCAAAATCGGAGCAGGCGGGCGGTTCCGTTATGTCAGCTCTAGCTCTTGTCTATTTTTTTTCATTCATCAGACTCTTCGGTCGTCTCGATACTGTAAATAGTTGTGCAACCGTAAAGTGAGATTAAAACATAAAACCATGCAATGAGATTAGCAACGGGTACTTGGTTCCTCCAATACAATAATACACAAACAGGCCACGTACGTACGCATGATTGATCAAGCATGATCGATCGAGTTTTTGACATGGATCAAGTCATCAACCCGTGCACGCACGATATCCGGAGACCGAATGTAGCCCAACAAGGAGGAGCCACCATCCAAAACCCCCATGACCGTAACCGCCAAGCTAACTACTACTTCCTCCGTCCTGAGACCAGAACTAAAATACATCTAGATACATCTATTTCAATGACAAGTATTTTCGGACCGAGTGAGACCAGAGAGCCAGCCAACTGGCACTTCACTATGCCTTTGCGCGTGTGTGTTCATCCTACCTGCACATTTACCTCTCAACGTCAGCTTAACTGCTGACGACGCTTGCGTTCATGATCCGATGCAATCGGACTGGCTGGCCGGCTCCAAACGTACTAGTACTATGGATCGAGGACCAGCTACACGTGCTGCTACTGAAATTATGGACGCGAACTCCGTTACTGTGTGCAAGATGGCTACGTGTGAGCCGACCGCGCGGAAGGAAAAACTCAAGCGCTGGCTAGCTGGCATACGACGGCAAAACATGTTACATGTGAGATGCCCAGCTTTGCCGGGCTTCCGGGACGATGCTGTCTGGGGCTAATTTTAGCGTTGTCACGTTGCCGTTGTTTGGTGCACAAATATGAATGCTACTTAATTGCATTGTGGTTTTTGTTCATAAAAAATATAGGGAACTCCATTTTTTTCCATTGACGTGAGCATACAATCAGAAGTAAATCTATGATTTTTGTAAAGAATCTCTCATGTATATTCTCACCTCCTGAGACGTAAGAGGGTAAATTTATTTTTTGAACACAGTACAAACGCAGACGCTCATACGTACGCGCATAACTCATCCCTATGAACGCACACACGCACATCCTACCCCTATGAGCACCATTGATATACTAAGCCGTCATATCATCTTGATATTTACGAAGTCACCGTAGGCGCCTCGTCGTCGACGGAACGTTTACTCCCACTGAAATCGCATCGCCGAAAATCCTTAAATAAATTTAGAAATAATGCGAGTATCAGGACTTGAACCCTGGTGGGCTGAGGATATCACCGTCCCTCTAACCATCCAACCAAAGGTCGGTTTACCATAAGAGGATAATTTACCCGACCGTCAATTGCGTATCTGTATATTGGAGTATACAAACAAAGTAAGTATAACAAGGTGAAAGCAAACAAATTCGACAGATTTAATGCACTTTTTGAGTATGTTTGATCAGAATTAGATGTTTCTTTGCGCGTAGGATGCAATGAGAAGCAATGCAGACATACTCAAGTTATAATCTGGTCGAACACAAATATTTAATTATCTTTTTTGTTCATAATACTAATGTGTGGTTTTTTTTCTCTCCGAAAAGGAGGTTGAAACCCCTGCCCCTGCATCAAGGAGAGCCGCTGCCTCGCCATGATTTGGGGAAAATGGAGACGAGGGCGAGGAGGTGGATGAGGTATGCGCGTTGTCCGCCTTGCCGCCCGAAGAATGAGTGCTGAGCGTTCGCACAATGGAGGATCAAAGTGAACGTCAGCTCAATATCATTTTCCAAGAAAAAAAAAAGGAGGATCAAAGCAAATGTGCATCGATCCTGTGTGTATGATTAACTGCCGAAGAACTTGTCAACAATTAATTAATCTCGCAGAGCAAGAAATGAAACAAAAATGGAAGTATGTGTGTGTGTATACATATACATGGTGCACACTATAACGCACATATGTATTCATTCATTCTAACTACTATATGATATGTCTCTACTGCACGAGGTAGTTGCCGAGCGCCTGGTGGAGCACGCCTCGGAAGCGGCCGAGGTCGAGGGTGATGTTCTGGCCGTCCATGAGCGTGCGGCGCATGAAGCCGAAGCCCTTCTTGTGCAGCGACGTCGGGTCGGTGAAGATCTTGTGTCCCCTCGGGTACGTGTCCTTGAGCGAGCTCTCCTCCACGCCGATCTCGTACTGCACGTACCGGAGCCCCATGGCCTCCGCGGGGTCGCCGTAGTCCATGCGCGCGATCCACTGCAGCCCGCCCCACGGCACCACCTGCACCAACGTCGCCCCCGGCGCCAGGAACATCATGTTGGTCAGCCCGGCGCCGTGCACGCCCAGCAGCACGTCGGCGGAGTTGATCTCCGCCCCGACCCGCGAGATGGAGTCGCCCACGTCCGACTCGCTCACCGCCGCCTCGAACCCGGCCTCCTCCGCCACGCGCAGCATGTCGCCCAGGTTGAGAAGGATGCGGGTCCGGTGCCGCGCGATGATCAGCAGCCGGGGCTTGCGGCCCGTGCCGTCGGCGAGGCGGGTGGGCGCGTCGCGGGGCAGGGAGAGCGCGCGCCGGATGAACCGGGTGAAGTCCGGCGTCGCGAGGCCGTCCGGGCTGCGGTCGCGCTCGATGATGAGCTCCCGGTGCGCGCGGAGGCTCACCACCGCGTGCCGGAAGCAGTGCGTCTCCCCTTTGGCGGCCGCCACGGCGAGGTCGAGGGGCGCATGGCGGGAGAGCTCGCGGAGGAGCTTGTCGTACTTGACGAGCCACCAGGGCACCACGTTCGCCATCACCAGCTGCACGTCGCCGCGGTACCGGTGCACCGTGTTGTAGAGCGGGACGAGCACGTCCGAGAAGTCGTGGAAGATGTTGCCCGTGTACCCGCCGATCGAGAACGTCACCGCCGGCACGCTGTGCGTCCTGGTGCACTGCGGCGGCGGGGGCGTCGACGAAGAGGACGCCGTGCGCACGGTGATCTCGGGGACGCGGCCCATGCACGTCTGGTCGCCCTTGCGCGGGTACGGCCGCACCTTATGCGACTGCGCGACTGTCGCGGCGTCGACGACCAGGACGAACGACGACGCGTTGGCGTCCATGCGGATGTCGCCGGTGAAATCGCACACGTCGCTGCGGCGGTCGGAGAAGTCGCACAGCGGCGGCAGAGGCTGCTGCGGTTGGTCCCGGGCGGCACCTGTGCAAGCATGACGTACGCCACGTTCGTTAATCAGTTCGTTAAATAATGTAGCACATGCTAGTACCAATTAAATGCGTTTGCCACTTACGTTCCGGTTCCGCCGTCTCCAACCTCCCCGGCGTCGGTAGCTGCTGCTGCTCCGTCGTCGCCGGCTCGGCCTGGAGCTTCATCATCCGGCCGCCGGTCGCCCGCTCTGGAAAAACAAAACGTGCAGAGACCATAGGTCACGTCAAGGTGTCAATTGGACTTTGGAATTCTCCATGTCGTGCCGACCGACCGTGCGGACCGTGCGTGCACGATGGGTTCGGTTGGCCGGTTAGTTCGTTGTTTACCTGGCAGGAGCTGGTCCTGGTCGTGCCGAGTCGTCGTCGCAGGCGTCGGCGTCGTCTCCACGGCCGGACGTGCGGTGATCGCGGCCGCCCTAGTGGGCACGGCGGCGTCGCGGACCTCCTCCTCCGTCGCACCTGCCAGCGCCAGTTCGGTTAACACGTCAACGTCTCGCACACTCCCAAATTTATTCGCGTCATTTTCGCCCGCGTCGTGGGCTCGTGTCGAGGCCACGTTTTTCAGTTCGTCCCGCGCACGAACGAACGCACCTACCTGGCATAGCGTCCTCGCCGGCGCCGGCGCCGGCGTCGGCGCTGTGGCCTTGCTCCGCCTCCTCCTGCTCTGCCCTCTCGGCGGCGACGGCGCTGCTCTCCTGGATGATCACCGTGTCCTTCACCCCTACGATAAGAAGTAGTAGAAATTTAACTTCATGCAGAACAAAATAGTACTCCTACTTGTGGCCGGCAAAATATGATAGTAGTTGTGGCTGCTGGCTACGTACATTCCGTCTCTGTCTTTTCGCCGGCGCTCTGCTCCGGCTGCCGGCCATGGGCGTCTCCCTGCTTTGGCGCGACGTCCACCAGGAAATCCCGGCCCAAGCCACGGGGCGAGGAGGAGGAGGAGGGCTTGACGGTCTTGACGGCCGACCTCGCCGGCGTGCTCCGTGTCTCCTCCAGCCACGCCATCTTGGGGCTCACTGCACGCACCGTAGTCTCCTTCAGTTCCAGAAATCAGAGCACCCGAGAACCGGCCATGGAAAAGATGGCCGGAGCAGCAAGCAATGCCGGCGAGAGAAGAACTCACGTGTGTCGAAGACGGTGGAGTCGGGGCGGGTGGAGAGGAGGAAGGTGACGGAGATGAGGAAGCAGCCGACGACGATGGACAGCAGCCGGAACCGCTGCGACTCGAACCGCAGGCCGCCGAAGCCCTGCTGCTTCATGCCGCCGTGGAGAACAACCTCTCGGAGCTCCTCTAGCTAGCTCGCCGGCCGTGGCATGCAAGGGCCAGCCAGCCAGCTAGCAGAACGGCTTGCTGTGAACTGCTAGCTCTTCTATCGGCATGCAGCTTGGTAATGGAGGAAAAAGTAGGCGAGC
Organism: Triticum dicoccoides; assembly: GCF_002162155.2. Taxonomy (NCBI): domain Eukaryota; kingdom Viridiplantae; phylum Streptophyta; class Magnoliopsida; order Poales; family Poaceae; genus Triticum; species Triticum dicoccoides. Next base: position 14,271,727 of record NC_041385.1, read on the forward strand.
GTGGTAGCCAGCGGGCAGCCTCTCGTTGAGAAGAAAATGGGGTGGCTGCTTATAAGTATTATCTTGCTGCTTGTGCGGCTGTCCCGTGGAACAAGGCAAGGCAAGCACCAATAATACCGACAACGCAGCTGCTGGAAAGAGGACGAACTTAGGTACAAAAACGATATTCAGTTTGTAGCAGAGTACTCTTCATGGTATGTATTTACTGAAGAATAGCAGATACGAATGTGTATGTACACCACAGCCGTTCCAGAAATGGGCAGATAGCGTGTGCTCAAAATTTAAACCCATTGGGTCGCTGGCCTCGGATAGTTTTCCTACCCTAGCCGTTGCCACGCCAGGCGACTAGGGAGGCGATTTTCTTCCTCCGATCTCAGCCGGCCAGAGCGTTGGCCCCCTCTCCCTCCGGCTGCTCCGGCGGTGGGAGGGAGGGGGACCCCGTTTCTCCGTTCTGTAGTTAGGTTTTGGATTTATAGGTCATGGTGCGCCGTTGGGGTGGTGGGAGCGGCGCCCGGATAAATAAATCTGCCTCAACTTCACTCCCACACCGGCGGTGCCGTTGATGGCGGCGTCTCGGAGTTGATGGCATCGTGTGATTGCCGATCCTTCAGATCGGCTGTGTTAGGGTTCATGGGTGATGTTGGCGAGGCGGCGGCGGCGACTTCATCAGGTGTGTCTCTCCTTCTGCTCTGTTCCCGTTGCTGTGGCGTTGTCTCCGACGTCATGGTGGAGTAGGGAGGTTTTGTCATCCAGGAGTACGTGCAGACGGTTGTTTGCGCAAGTGACAGCTGGAAAATGGTGCATCCCGTGCTGGGTTTGTGGTTGGTGGCTGACAGTTCTGGTTTCCTGCTTCGACGTCGTTGTCGTGCGGGGGTGTCAGATCTAGAGTTCGATGGCGTGTCCGGGGACATGTTGCCCCGGTCTGATTCTTTCAACGGCAATGATTTTGCTTCTGGCAAACTACTTTCGAGGTCCGTAAAGTTGCTGATCAGCGATGGAGCCGCATCGAGCTCAGGTGAAGAGGTGATCTGTTTTCTTTTCCTTTGGTGGTCGCTTCGGTGGTGTCGGAGGAGAGGAACAGGCGCTGGTATTATGCATAGGATTATCTTATCTTTTCAGTATTGTAATGTCGGTGCTTACGTGCCTTGTAAATGGATCTTTATTTTATAAATGAGACACGTATTACCATGCAAAAAAAAAAATAGCGTGTGCTCAAAATTTCATCAAGTTCGACCACGAACAAATCAAAACAGATAGCATACGATTACTTCGTCTTAGTGTAGCCTACTCATAAGAAAATAGGAAAATACAAAATCCATGAAGTACTGAGTACAGTATAAACAAATAGTGCACCCTCCCTAGTTATTGCCAAGCTAGTATAGTTAAAGATTCCATGTGTATGTGGGTTTGGGGTTGATGCAAGAGCATGACCCAGCCATGTTCTCCCTTCCTTCCCTTCTAAATCCCGGGGCACGCTACCGGTGTATGCACATAGTGGAGGACCATGCTCCTCTTCTCATCACTTTGCCACGCGTCTTGAATTGCTGGTCATGGTCTTCCCTTCAATCAACAGTAACATCTATTTTTTTGTAATTTCTTTATTAATCATAGTACAAACACAGAACACACATACATACGCATATACACCCAACTCAGAAAAAAAAGCATGCACGCACGCACATTGTACCCCTATGAGTAACTAGTCGAATGCCCGTGCGTTACCACGGAATTAAAAAAATTAACAAAACAATTTTGATAATGTAGAAATATCTCCCAGATATGGCGACATTCTTAGCAACAATACAAAGTCTCTTCCCTAGTGATTTCTTCCAGGCAGACGTCATATCCCCTTATCCACTCTCTTGTCGGTTGTCACAAAAGATAAAGCAGAATCTTTCTCCTCTGCCTTCATTCTCTTCAACTGCAGTTGCTCCAGTATTATCGTCACTACAACCATACCTTATCACCGCTTGGACACCTTTTGACCTTTAGTAAATCTATGAATCATTCATCATGTATTGTGGGAGATGAAAATGAAACTATTCTAACCTACCATGATAGAGGATGATGTACTAAAATTCTTATTTACAAATAATAAAAACTGCACGTTGTGTAATGTCAATATGTGTCTCTCCTTGGTTTATGAGTGCCACAAAGATAACGTTTCTGTAGCTACCAGAAAATGTAGAAGGAACGAATATGGTTTCTAGCATAGGAAATGAAACTAATACCCCTTCCGGTCCTTTTTAGTTCGCATATAAGATTTGTCTGAAGTCAAACCTTGTGACCTTTGACCAAGTTTATAAAAAAAAATACCAACATTCAGAATGTGAAATCAACAACATTAGATGCGTCATGACTTTAGTTTTCATATTGTATAAACTTAGCATTATAGATGTTAATATTTTTTCATATAAATATGGTGAAACTTTATGAAGTTTGACTTCAGACAATTCTTATATGCAGAGTAAAAAGGAGCGGAGGGAGTACGTAACACTTTGTGGCTGCAAGAAACGTAAAGAATAATAAAATACAACGTGTAGCTAACGAAATCAAACAAACACAAACTGTATAGTATCAGTTACAAGAATGGCTTCTGTAACCTTGTATATATTGGGAATAGGGGGAACAATGCACACTTGCCGAGAGTGCATTAAAAAACTTGTTGAAGAGATTCAATAGTTATGCCTGCAAGAAGCCGCAGACGGATCATTTAGAAAACAGCATGCATACCAATTCCCTTCTCTCAGAATCATATCTTTCTCCATTGTTGGGGTAATAGCATAATCGACTTACAACATAGCTAGTCAAATAAAGAGAACTATAGCTTGCACAACAGCTAACACGTTAACACCTTTCGTTGAATACACGGAGAGGGTGGAAGCTTAATTGCATTTGTTTATGCGGAATATAAGATGCTCTTATCTTTCTGACTTGAGAGTATCTTGCCATGAATATCTTACCTTCCAGGATTGGGAATATCTTGTTGTCTCTCATACTCTCTTTTTCATACATGTACTTATCATTTTTGTAGGAGGTATACACATTGACTTAAACATTGATTTAGAGAAAAACCAAGAGCACGAGCTAAGAGAATGTCATAGTACATACATGTCAGTTATTTAAATAAGCATCAAATATCATTCGTAGAGTGTTAATTGAAAACGAAAATACCGAGCACCATAGATAAAAGTTCAACTTGCAATATTTAGAACTTCTTTGTGTTCCGAACACCCATGACTTTCCTGCAATGGTCATGTCCAGTGAATTTTTCTCCGCCTGCACATTTTAAACACAGAGATATGACTTATTACACTATTACAACTTATAAAACAACCATGAGAGGATCCCTAATTGAATTATCAACAAGTAAAATATGTGCCTATGAGAAATCCAAAGAGACTTTTTTTAAAAAAAAACTCACTTTTCTCACATCAAGCAAATCTATCATTTACACGTGAAGAAAGACACAAACTGAACCTCATCTCCGCAATGTAGGAACCCTTTACCAGTACCGTGCTGGTGACTTCAAATCTTTTAACCAACTACCACGTGCAATAAAAAAATGGAATATAAATTGCTAACTTCTTCTCCTAAGAAGCGCATCAATCATTTTTTTCATCTTTGGTGTATGTCACAACTGTGTTCCTGGCAAATTACGTCCATTAGTCTTTTTGTGAGAGAAAGTTACTTGTTTGGTTGTTAATAGTATGTTACATCTATATTTTCAAGAAATCAAGATACAACAAAAACAACATCGAAATGGTTCAATACATATTTTGATTAATGGATGAGCATAGTGTTATAATTTTGATAAGCTTTAGTGTTATATTTTAGGAGCTAACTTGTTGCATTCATGCAAGGGTTTCTCCCAGAAATTTCAAAAATATGTAATGTTCATCTGTGCTCCAAAGAGAAATGGACTTCTCATTATTTTCAGAAATATGCAGAAACTTTGTAAATGAAATCCCTACATTTTAGTGGAGCAGATAACAGAGATATTGCGAAGTGAGAAAACACGTAATTACAAAATTACACTTGAATAGTAGAATCAGCAGCGACAATTACAAAATAATATGGCACCATGATAGATTGACTTAACCAAGGCACTTTTGTGACAATATATTGGTCATCTCCTTCACGAGCACTTGACCATGGGCTGCGAGGAAACTACAGGATCACATGCTCCTGGAGCATGAACCCACCAATGATTCAGGCAACCATGGTATGGGCGACATGGCTGGGTCTTGCTGTGCCAAAGTTGATGGGCTTAGCGAAGCAGGGGCGTTGGGCCTGCAACCGTGGCCCCGTGATTCGCCGGAATCAAATCCCCTCATCGTACTGCTGCCGACATGGCACAATACAATCCATGCCGCGTTCGTGTCCAGTTCCTTGGAGTCTCCAGTACGTCTCCATGGTATCTCCATGCCTCCACAGACGGCTTTCCGTCCCAGACCGCTGGTCACAGACGGCTCCTCCAATGACCACGGGGACGGAATCCGCCGACCACGTTGTGCTGCTGCTTCATGGTCGACGATGGCTAGGAGGCAAGCATAGGTGGAAACGTGGGGAACAACCCAATGGATATGAAGGCGTCGCGCATGAATGGCAAGTTCTTCGTGGAGGCGATTCCGGAAAGGAGATGCCAGGATTGCGGCTGTGGCTAGGAATAGGATTGGGGGTTTACCGGATGGATTGCTGCGTGGCCCGCTACCCCCCGCCGCCGGCGCCGTTGCCGCGCATGACCGGGCCGTCCCCGAGGCGCCGCCCCCGCAAGCTCGATCGCCAAGGTGTCCGCCGTGCACGAGGCCTTCGGCGGGGCGGGGTGAGCCCTCCATGCGGGGGTGCGAGCGAGGACGGATGCCAGGTAGTTCGGGATTGGGAAAGAGATGCAGATTGGGTCCGGGAGAAGGTGGAGGACGTGTGTTCTTCACTGTTTTTGCGTCGGTTTGGTGCGCGATGTTTTCGGTAGATTTTTTTCCTTCCTCTGTCGTACGAGGGGAGGTTGAACGAGGGCGGAGGGGGTCGAGGGAGATTGGATCATGGGATGGGGTGTTCGTGGGGTCGTGGTTGTTTTTTATCTCCTCTTTTTTCTGGCTCCTTTTTCTGACGTACGTGGGGTGAAAAAAGGAGCGATGAGCGAACGAGGCGGGAGCGAACGAGGTTGAACCATCACACGTTCGATCCCCCTTTAATAGTAGAGATTTCTTCATTCTGCGGACCAACTATACCAAGCGTACGTAGGCGTCAGCTAGTCAAATGGCGCGTGCACCAAAGGGCCAAACGGCGGAAGCTTCCAAATCCAACACGTCCAAATCACAAAAAGGGAAAGAAAGCTCTTGAAAATTAATAAGAGAAGATACTACCACTACTGAAAATGAGCGGAAGACGGTTTGCTTGGCACGTTTCGGGGGAGCTGCGTCCTCAAAACCTGCAGTAAATCCATGGAATCTAATTAACCTATGTTGTGCAGAATGCCTTCCCCATTCTGAAACACATGCGGATTTGTCTCTCTCTATCTCTACTGGTGTCTGGCGTGGCTGCCGGCCGTAGGGGATGGATCGGTCCACGGCTCCACGCTGTGATTCCTCCGCCAGTTTCAGACTTTGAGGCACGTACGGTCGAGACCTGATGTTGATGCAGCGCCAACCAGTTACTGTGGACTCGTGGAGGATATAATACTTGGAGGAGTCGTATTGTGCTGGAGCCTACGAACAAAATGAGGAACAAAAGGTGCGGCCGCTCTGAGTACGAACGAATAAGTAAATGTAGGCGCTGATTGGATGGGTGTTTCACAGCGCCATACACCTGTAATATATACGGATCTCCATCCGTCGTTTTCATTCCCAGGCAAAAATCGAGCGTGGCCGATGTTATACACCGGTAAAATAAAAATACAGGTGTATAAAAATACACCGATACCAAGCAGAGCCTTAGTAATAATGTTCAGTTTTGCTTGGCAAGACTGGAACCATTTGGATCCAAATCGATCATACGTAGTCCCAAATTTCGCTTTATAAAAAGCGTAGTAGAAGAATCTCCCAACGTACGTGCTCGTGCTGTCTCCCCTGACTAATTATCGTTCTTTGGTGGCTGGAGGAATGCAGAGACAGACACAAGGATGGATGTGCAAGCCATACACGCATCACTCGCTTTTCTCTTTTTGTTCTGCAATCATGTCATGAAGCATACAAAATCAGCGATCACAATGATGCATTGATGCACCACCAATCGAATTATCAGCTTGGAATTAATAATTTCAACACCGTACGTGAGGCAAATCCAAATATCATTGTTCGGAAGGTTCTCCTATCCCTGAGAGGGGCAAGAAAAGATGCTAAGATCAATTGGCAATCTATGTGCGGTGCTAGTATTCCATTGATATTTTACGTGTCTGTTGCATGACGTGCATCGGTGCGCGACACAATCTTCGTATCGTTGTCCAATATATACATGTGAATGAACAAGCTATTTGACCTATCCTGCCGTGTATAGGTCAAATCAACATCTGTTCATCACGCAAAACGAAAAAAAAAGGAGCCCTGCAAGGAAAAAATGGAAAAAGGAAAAGAAAACGAGAAAAATCCTATAAAAAAAACAAATGCAAGGGATGGGGGAGCAACTAAGGAAGGAGTACTCATAAGGGAGCCCCAAAAGGGTCAACTTGGTGGGCTGAGATCACGCCACTTGGCGCGCTCTCAGTCGCCGCCACATGTCGGGCTCTGGATGCACCCTCCGATTTTTTTTAATATTTTCCACACGAGTTTTCAGCTTTTTAGATGGTTTTTTTTTCAGGTTTTCTTGGCTTTTCGGGTTTCATCGTTCCTTAGATTTTTTGGACAAAAATATTTCAGAAAAGAAAATTCAGAAAAATTCAGAAACGAAATAAACATGTTTTCTTTTTTTCCACAAGAGGAATGACCTCTTGGAAACAGAAAAACACGAAACAAAAAACATGTTTTTTTTCTTCCGTGAGAGGCACGGATTTGCTTTCACGGGTAGTGCCTTCCGAAAACGGAAAAACACGTTTTTTTTTCTCTTCTGTGAAAGGAACGAGTTTGCTTCTCATGGAGGCAAGGATTTGCTTCCGCGAGAGGCACATTTATGCCTTTTTCGAAAAAGTGAACATGCTCATGGTTTGATTTTTTCGTTCGATTTTTTGATAATAAAAACTTCGTCAAAAACCATCAACATGGGATCTAGCTTTGAAGTTCTCGATGCGGGAATCCAACAATGAAAATAGTTTAAGATTTGAATGCATGATTTGGGAGATAAAATATTTTAAATAAACAAAAAAAAAGGAAAACCCCACAGGTTGCGACAAGTGACGCTGTGTCACTTGTCGCATCCTTAGAGGATGAAAGTGGCCTTTATAAATAGTGCCTTTTATTTTTGCCGCAAAAAATAGTGTTTTTTATTTGAGGTGATACAAATAGTGCTTCTTCATTAGTGATTTCGAAGGATGGCATCGCTCTAATCTTCCTCGGTAGCAAAGGTAGGCCGCACCACGTAGGACCCGTTCACTTGGTCTTGGGCCCACGTGGATGGGTACACGGCAGGTTTCTATTCGCGGGAGTACGCGGGTGTGGGCCAGCCCAATACGTGTACGTGTAGGTAGTTGCTCCCTCAAAGTTAATACTCGGAGCCGGCCAGCCAGCGCAACTGCATCGAATCGAATCTACAAGCTTCGTCAGCAGTTAGCCGATGCTGAAAGGCCAGAGGATGAACATACTTGTGCATGGAACGGGACGAAGTGAGAGCGGCCCCTCATAGGCTGATAGCAGGGCCGGTCCTGAGAGTTTGGGGCCCGGGGCGAAACTAAATCTTGGGGCCCCTCAATATAAAGATCGTAACAATACTAATTAATACTTAGAGCCAAGGAAGTCAAGGTACACAACCTAATTATAGTCTCTGACTCAAAGCAAGTGGTGTGACAGATTAACCAAGGAAGTCAAGGTAGAGATGGAGCAATTATCATCGAGATCAGAACCAGAGCCGTTGCAGTTTTGTTTAATTGTATATTTACTTTTTAAGGTCGAGCAGCCAATATTGGCGCGCATAGTTTAGCTAGATTTTCCTTTTCCTTAGCTCCGGATCAAGTTTTGGTTTGGCAAACCACATGATCCAGATTGTGTCCAAGTAGCTGTGGAGATTGATTATAAAAGTTTGGCCTTACCTCTTAAAAGAAAAACTTAGAGCCACTTACATTGTTCTCAATGATGTTTCTTTCCTTCAAATTCAGAATTTATATTAGTTGGACCTCTTACTGGCGGAACGATCACCAACTATTTATTGGGTTTCACCAATGCACCAATAGTACTTAAAAAAACAATATCACTTCTATGTGGTTTTATCAAATCAATCACACCCTGTTTTCTTCACTTTTTTCGTTCTTATGGGCACACTTTCTGGACAATGCAACATGATAACGCAGGGTGCTGACTACTGAGAATTTTAAAAACAAGTCAAAGATTGAAGAGTGCAAGCTATGCACCATGTAGGGAAATGCAAATTATTTAAATAGCAATATACAGCAGGGAATAGTAATATGAGACGTATATACCTCGGTCAGATCGGCGTGTTGTGTTTTGGCAACGGGATGATGTGGGTTCGCGCATGGCAGGAGGCCCTCGGCTCGGCGATATGCGCGAGTGCAAGTTCGTCCTAGAGGATGGAGACCGCAGCCAAGGCCTCACCGGCGAGCAGAGTTCGTCGGTGTGGAAACTCGATCGGAGCCTGGGGGCTGGGGAATAGGGTTCGTCGCTAGGTCTCGCAATCGGAAGGAAGATCGCGATGCGCGATGCGGGATGCATGATGCGTGTACGTACGAGTCATTTGATTACCTGGGTCCTGCGGGCCAAGCCTAGTAGGTAACCTCCGTGGAGCCTGACTGCCTCCATGGGCCATGGCCGAGAGCCTACGTGTGTGTACATACCTGCTGCCGAGGGGGCCCCTGGATGTTGGGGGCCCGGGGCGGCCGCCCCCCCTGCCCCCCCTCAGGGCCGGCCCTGGCTGATAGCTTCGGTCTGAAGCCTGGCAAAGTTGGCTAGCTGGTGTATCTCACATGTTCTTCGTCGTGGCCGATGCTCGACTTTTCCCAGCGGTTGGCTCACACGTTGCCGTCTCGCACACTGTTATACGGTAATAGTGGGGTTCCTGTCCATAACTTCGGACCAGTACAGACGTGTAGCTGCTCCGGTCCGAACCCCCAATATAATAATGTATACTCCAGATCGATCAAGAGATATTGGTTTCCTGTTGTTCGAAAAAAAGAGCTACTCCAGTAGTGTATCACAAGCGTCGTCAGCAGTTAGCCGACGTTGAAAGGTCGTGTGTAGGTAGTGAGGTGCCAGTTGGGCTGATCACTGATCGATCTATATATCTGGTGGTTAGCTTGGCGGTTACGGTCACGGGGGTTTTGGAAGGTGGGTCGTCCATGTCGGGGCACATTCGGTCTCCGGATATCGTGCGTGCACGGGTTGATCGCTTGATGCCACATCGCGCAATGATATGCCCTGCACTTTTGTTGAACTTGCTCATGATTGGGTAGAGGCGCGTCTGTCGACTGTAGGTTGAGACGTCGGATTGCGCGGCACGTCGTATGTTATACCGTACATACATGCATGCATCGACCCACGCAGGAGCAGCTTGTTGTCATGTGATCAGCCGACACCCACGGGCCACTGACACACGATTTGAGGTGTACAAGAATAATGCTGCTGGTCGGTAATCTCATTCGTCTCAGTTTGCGGTTTATGATTTATTTCAGTTTGCAGTTGTTGAACTCCGATCTTCTCCTGATCTTATTTACAGCGTGGAGACGATTGCACACGTACTTTGATGAGTAAATAACAAAAAAAGAAAAGAGAGAGCGACATAACGGAACCGCAGGGCTGCCCTGAAATTTCACGTCGACTGATGCAGAGCGTCTATCTACCGCACTGCCGCCGGCCCGCCGCCGCTGCTGATGCAATGGCAGCAGGTGCCAATGCGTTGTCCAAGAGCTATCTAGCTAGGAACGATCGGCACGGCAAGCCGGTGCTGTCCTCCGTCAACCCTCACCGACGAACTCCTCTATGAACATGCAATGCTCAGCCGAAAATGACAAGGCGTGTCCAGAAGTAGAACCTGCAGAATGGCCGACGCCGAGCGCGCGCCCGGTGGTTGCCATGGCGGCATCGTGCAGACTCCCGCGCGCGAGAGCAAAAGCGCCGCACGTCAACTCCGGCGGCCTAGCCTCTACTTTGTAGCTTTTGCTGTTCGAACCGCGATTCATGGATTTATTTTTTCAAGGTGATGATGCATTACGAGCTCAAAGACAAACCAACACGAAACGAATCAACGGGATCTAAATATGCATTGCGGTGCAGGAGAAGCTTCCCTATGCATGATTGGTGGCCCTGCCTACGGACTGCGGCGTGAGAGGAAGACAAGTCGTAGCCAGGAGAGGGAATGATGATTGATTTAGGTCGGCGATCACCCTCATATCATCGTATCACAACGGGCTTATTACCTTCAATCTTTCTCTCGCGAGGGCGACCGCCCCCCCTG
>NC_041385.1:14282477-14287252 GCF_002162155.2 Triticum dicoccoides
TGCTCACTGCTCTGTTTTTCATGGCATGCGAGGAGGGAGCTTTGTGGTGCTCTAGCTCACCTCCTATGCACACGAGGTGTTCGATGGAATGCCCGAGCCACACTACTTAAGCTTTCTCCTCTCCAAGCTCAATTTTCCTCAATATTTGTCTAGGTTTAGCGGTCCGTCACGTCCCGTCCCCGTCTTCACCGCCGTCGATCGCCCGCGCCGATGTCGTCGCCGGCACCACCATGGTGAGCCTCTTACTTGTATGTTTATATAGATACTTGTATAATTTTCTTACTTTTATTATTGCATCTTATATAGTGCGATGGTTTTGGTATCCGCCCCCGTCGGCCCTCGTCCTGTCTATGATTCGGATGTGGTATATATTATCTTTTCATAACTATTGGTTCATTTATTGTTTATGACAATTATGCCGACCAACGTGACATAGATTTTATTTATCTAGGAGGTTGTTGAACCGGAAATTCCAACCGACCCTATTGTCAAGAGGTTAAATTTAGTTGAAGAAGAAAACAATTTGTTGAAGGAAAAAAATAGAAAAATTGAGGAGGAGAAGATGATATTGGAGTTGCATATTGCGGATGTCGTCGATGATCACCAGATCAAGATGGATGCAATGCGCTTGAAGATTAGAAAGATTAGAAAATATGCCATTCATACCGAGGCTTGGTATCATTATGTCGTTGGATCAGTTGTTACATTGGTTGCGATTATGATCGCATTTGTTTTCGCATTGAAATGTTTTACATAGTTTCAGTGTATGGTTTAATTAATTTAGATGCTCTGCGGAGCTTTATGTTGTTAGATGAGAACTATGTTTGTACTTTGGTTTTAGTGTGATGATAAACTTCTATTAATTTGGTTTTAGTGTTCTGTAATGATTTTTGACACACTTAATTATATATAATGCACGCAGATGAACCGGCAATGGATGTACGGTTCAAGACACACCTCCGAGTACATTAAGGGCGTGCATGATTTTCTCGAAGTGGCTGAGGCAAACAAGCAGAATGGTTTTATGTGTTGTCCATGCCCTATATGTGGGAATACGAAGTCTTACTCTGACCGGAAAATCCTCCACACCCACCTGCTTTACAAGGGTTTCATGCCACACTATAATGTTTGGACGAGGCACGGAGAAATAGGGGTTATGATGGAAGACGGCGAAGAAGAAGAGTACGATGACAACTATGTGCCCCCTGAATACGGTGATGCTACTGAACATCAAGAGGAACCAGACGATGTGCACGATGATGCTGCAACGGGCGAAGCTGCTGAAGATCAAGAGGAACCAGACGATGTGCCCGATGATGATGATCTCCGCCAGGTCATTGTCGATGCAAGGACGCAATGCGAAAGTCAAAAGGAGAAGCTGAAGTTCGATCGCATGTTAGAGGACCACAAAAAAGGTTGTACCCCAATTGCGAAGATGGCAACACAAAGCTCGGTACCGTACTGGAATTGCTGCAGTGGAAGGCAGAGAATGCTGTGCCTGACAAAGGATTTGAGAAGCTACTGAAAATATTGAAGAAGAAGCTTCCAAAGGATAACGAATTGCCCGACAGTACATACGCAGCAAAGAAGGCCGTATGCCCTCTAGGATTGGAGGTGCAAAAGATACATGCATGCCCTAATGACTGCATCCTCTACCGTGGTGCGTACAAGGATCTGAACGCATGCCCGGTATGCGGTGCATTACGGTATAAGATCAGACGAGATGACCCTGGTGATGTTGACGGCGAGCCCCCCAGGAAGAGGGTTCCTGCGAAGGTGATGTGGTATGCTCCTATAATACCACGGTTGAAACGTCTGTTCAGAAATGGAGAGCATGCCAAGTTGATGCGATGGCTCAGTGAGGATCGTAAGAAAGACGGGAAGTTGAGAGCACCCGCTGACGGGTCGCAGTGGAGAAAAATCGAGAGAAAGTACTGGGATGAGTTTGCAAGTGAGCCAAGGAACGTATGGTTTGCTTTAAGCGCGGATGGCATTAATCCTTTCGGGGAGCAGAGCAGCAATCACAGCACCTGGCCCGTGACTCTATGTATGTATAACCTTCCTCCTTGGATGTGCATGAAGCGGAAGTTCATTATGATGCCAGTTCCCATCCAAGGCCCTAAGCAACCCGGCAACGACATTGATGTGTACCTAAGGCCATTAGTTGAAGAACTTTTACAGCTGTGGAATGGAAATGGTGTACGTACGTGGGATGAGCACAAACAGGAGGAATTTTACCTAAAGGCGTTGCTATTCTTGACCATCAACGATTGGCCCGCTCTCAGTAACCTTTCAAGACAGACAAATAAGGGATACCACGCATGCACGCACTGTTTACTTGACACCGATAGTATATACCTGGCAAGCTGCACGAAGAATGTGTACCTGGGCCATCGTCGATTTCTTCCGACCAACCATCAATGTCGAAAGAAAGGCAATCATTTCAAATGCGAGGCAGATCACCGGAAGAAGCCTGCCATGCGTACCGGTGATCACGTACTTGCTATGGTCAATGATTTACACGTATTCTTTGGAAAAGGTCCCGGCGGACTAGCTGTTCCGAGTGACGCTGGGGGACACGCACCCATGTGGAAGAAGAAATATATATTTTGGGACCTACTCTACTGGAAAGACCTAGAGGTCCGCTCTTCAATCGACATGATGCACGTGACGAAGAACCTTTGCGTGAACCTGCTAGGCTTCTTGGGCGTGTATGGGAAGACAAAAGATACAGCTGAGGCACGGGAGGACCTGCAACGTTTGCACGAAAAAGACGGCATGCTTCCAAAGCAGTATGAAGGTCCTGCCAGCTATGCTCTTACCAAAGAAGAGAAGGAAATCTTCTTTGAATGCCTGCTTAGTATGAAGGTCCCGACTGGCTTCTCGTCGGATATAAAAGGAATAATAAATATGGCAGAGAAAAAGTTTCAGAACCTAAAGTCTCATGACTGCCACGTGATTATGACCCAACTGCTTCCGGTTGCATTGAGGGGGCTTCTACCGGAAAACGTCCGATTAGCCATTGTGAAGCTATGTGCATTCCTCAATGCAATCTCTCAGAAGGTGATCGATCCAGAAATCATACCAAGGCTAAGGAGTGATGTGGTGCAATGTCTTGTCAGTTTCGAGTTGGTGTTCCCACCATCCTTCTTCAATATCATGACGCACGTCCTAGTTCATCTAGTTGACGAGATTGTCATTCTGGGCCCCGTATTTCTACACAATATGTACCCCTTTGAAAGGTTCATGGGAGTCCTAAAGAAATATGTCTGTAACCGTGCTAGGCCAGAAGGAAGCATCTCCATGGGCCATCAAACAGAGGATGTCATCGGGTTTTGTGTTGACTTCATTCCTGGCCTTAAGAAGATAGGTCTCCCTCAATCGCGGTATGAGGGGAGACTGACTGGAAAAGGCACACTCGGAAGGTACTCAATAATATGCAGGGACGGATATTCTTGGTCTCAAGCATGCTACACAGTTCTATAGAACTCTACCTTGGTGACCTCGTATGTCGATGAACACAAGAACAGTCTGCGCTCCAAACACCCGGAGCAGTGCGACGACTGATTTACATGTGAACACATCAGGACTTTCAGCAGTTGGTTGGAAGCACGTCTTAGAGGTGACAACACTGTTTGTGATGAGCTATACTTGTTGTCCAGGAGACCATCTTCGACTGTTACGATTTGGAAAGGAAACGAGATAAATGGGAATACATTTTACACGATTGACCAAGATCGAAAAAGCACCAACCAAAACAACGGTGTCCGCTTTGATGCAACAACCAAGAGGGGAAATGACACATATTATGGTTACATAGTGGTCATATGGGAACTTGACTACGGACATGATTTTAAGGTCCCTTTGTTTAAGTGCAAATGGGTCAATCTGTCAGGAGGCGGGGTACAGGTAGACCCACAGTACAGAATGACAACAGTGGATCTGAAAAATCTTGGATACACTGACGAACCGTTCGTCCTAGCCAATGATGTGGCACAGGTTATCTATGTGAAGGACATGTCTACCAGACCGAGAAAGAGAAAAGATAAGGAAGCGAATACATCATACGATGAGTCAAAGCGCCACACAGTTCTTTCAGGAAAAAGGGACATCGTGGGAGTGGAGGACAAGACAGACATGTCTAAAGATTATGAAAAGTTTCATGAAATTCCTTCCTTCAAAGTCAAGGCTGACCCCATCATCCTGATAAACGATGAATATTATCCATGGTTATGGCGCAATAAGCAAATGACACAAGCGAAGAAAAAGTGAAGACTTTCTCCCGCAACTATTATAATGATACCATGCCAACTTTGTAACTGACGAGTATGATACCATTGTCCGTTTTGTATATGCACATGCTATGTGTGGGTCAATTTATGATACCATGCCAACTTTCAACTTTTTCAGAGTTCATTTGAAATGCTTTAATGTCTTATGGTTCGGCCCTCGTAATAATTTAAAATAGCAACAATAAGTATTTTGTTGTAAGTAGAAACAAAATAAAATAAATAAAGCAAGAAAGAAAATAAAAAAACAAAAAAAGTGTTTTCAAATTTGAAAAGTAATGACAGTAACAGAAAGTTTATAATTTTCCTAAAACTAAAAGCAAAAAGAATTAAAAAATAAAGCAAAAAACAAAAGAAAATAAATAATGCAGAAAACAAAACAAAAAAATAACAATAAGTATTTTGTTGTAAGTAGAAACAAAATAAAATAAATAAAGCAAGAAATAAAACAAAAAAAACAAAAAAAGTGTTTTCAAATTTGAAAAG
>NC_041385.1:14287553-14288488 GCF_002162155.2 Triticum dicoccoides
AAAAAACAACAATAAGTATTTTGTTGTAAGTAGAAAGAAAATAAAATAAATAAAGCAAGAAAAAAACAAAAAAAGTGTTTTCAAATTTGAAAAGTAATGGCACTAACAAAAAGTTTATAATTTTCCTAAAACTAAAAGCAAAAAGAATTAAAAAATAAAGCAAAAAACAAAAGAAAATAAATAATGCAGAAAACAAAACAAAAAAATAAAAATAGCAACAATAAGTAAGGAAAACAAAAAAACAAAAAAATGCCTCCTACTGGGCCCCCACGGCCTGAATACGACTTGGAACCCTACTATGGGCCAGGATTCAGGCCCGCAGTAGGCCCAGAAGGCCCATCAGGCAATGCAGTAGCAAGTAGGCCCGTAAACCTGCAGTGGAGAGGAGCTCGAGAGGGGTGCGGCAGTGGGGCTTATAAACCACTACGCGCCCCTCTCAACTAGCGAGGTGAGACTAAACTTTGACCACGACGCGGGCAACACAGGGGCCTTTGGTCCCGGTTGGTCGCTCCAACCGGGACTAAAGGGGGTGCATTGGTACCGGTTTGTGGCACCAACCGGTACCAATGCCCACCCTTTAGTCCCGGTTGGTGCCTCCAACCGGGACCAAAGGCCGCCGCTTCCCGCCCTTTGGGCTGCTGAAAAGAGGCCTTTGGTACCGGTTGGTGGCACCAGCCGGGACTAAAGGGGGCATTAGTCCCGGTTGGAGCCACCAACCGGGACCAATGTTGTTGCTATATATACAGGACTTAGCAGTTTTCGCCAAAACCCATCTCTTTCTTCTCGCCCCGACGCCTCTGCTCCTCGTCGCCGTCGCCGCCGAGCCCTGCCCCGACGCCGTCAGGCTGGTCTAGCTCGCCGTCGCCGCCGCCAAGCCACTGCCCCGACACCGTCGCCGCGCCCGCCGCCCTGCCGGCCCCGACACCATCGTCGTC
>NC_041385.1:14288498-14289878 GCF_002162155.2 Triticum dicoccoides
ACCCCGTCGCCGTCGCGGCGCGCGCCGCCCCTTCCCCGACCCCGTCGCCGTCGCCGCGCGCGCCGCCCCTTCCCCGACCCCGTCGCCGTCGCCGCGCGCGCCTCCCCTTTCCCAACCCCGTCGCCGTCGCCCCGACCACACGCCGCCGCCTTCGTTTCGGCCGTCGGCGCCCTTTCCTCTTTTTTTATATATGCAGAAGTTTATATATGCAAAAATTTATATATATATGCAAGTATATATGTATTTTTTTGCATTTTTTTGTGTATATGTGTTTTTATGTGTATATATGTGTACATGTTCATGTTCATAGTATTTTTTTTCATAAGTGTATTTTTTTGTTCATTGCATTTTTTTCATATATATAATGTATATATGTATGTGGTTGCTATATATATGATGAGTGGATGTGGCTATATATGTATGTATGAATATAATGTTCATAGCATTTTTTTGTTTATATATGTTTTTTCATATATGTATTAATTTTATATTTAGGTTGTTAGTAGATATCGATTTTAGGTTAGTGCATTTTAGGTTAGTGTAGAGGAGAAAGTAAAATAAGGAAAAGGAAGAAAAGAGGAAGAAGGAAGGAAGAAGGAAGGAAGAAGGAAGAAGGAAGAAGAAGAAGAAAAAGAATGAGAGGAAAAAGGAAAATAAGAAGAGGAAGAAAGGAGAAAAAGAAGAGAGGAAGAAGAGGACAAATAAATAAGAAGAGGAAAAAAGAAAAAAAAGAAGAGGAGAAGAATAAAGGAATAGAGGAGAAGAAGAAAAAAATTCTATTTTTTCTTCTTCTCCTCTATTCCTTTCTTCTTCTCCTCTTTTTTTTCTTTTTTTTTCTTCTTCTTCCTTCTTCCTTCTTCCTCTTTTCTTCCTTTCCCTTAATTATTTTCCTTTCTCGAGGGAGAAGAAGAAAAAGAAGAGTAGAAGAAGAAAGAAAGGAATAGAGGAGAAAGAAGAAACTTCAACACGAGGGGTGGTACCGATACCCCCTCCCCGATAACATTATTTTCCCATGTATATGTATGTCACATTGTTGTCGATATAACCCCCTCTAGATAACTTCGACATGAGGGGCGGTCGATATATATACCCCCTCTCGACCGCGATAACTTATACTACGGCAGCACCCCCCGGCCCTTGGCCCTCTCGCTCGACCAAAACTCTCGAGGACACCCAAACCCTAGAGAGAAAATGATGTTGGTCTCCTACCCCCTCCCGCCGCGCCCCTACCCGACAAATTAACTCTCTCAAGGCCACCCAAATTTACCAAGTTAAAAGAGCGTTGTCGTCGAGGCCACCCCAAACCCTTGAAGCGTTGTGTCGAGGCGACCCCAAACCCTAGAGAAGCAGCGTCGAGGCCACTAACATGATTCCTTATTG
>NC_041385.1:14290400-14295711 GCF_002162155.2 Triticum dicoccoides
TATAGGACAAATGTTTGCTAAAAGCAGTGGTAGTTACCACCACTTGCCTTTTGTATGTTGTATGTAGTATCTGTCGAAACCGAGAGTATGTACGTGTAGTATGTAGTATATAACAATGATTAGATAGTATATATACAAATTTTTAGGTAGTATGTATCATTTTTTGAGTATGCTCTTTTTTACGTATAAATATGTATGTATTTCACAAATATAACAAAAACTATGGGCTCATATGCAATTTTTTCATGTAACTTATTTTGAAATATCTTAGATATAGTATACGAACATATTTAAAATAATAAAATAGTATATATAGTACCACATCCTAGTATATGAGACATGTGTGGTAACTACCACCGGGTGGTAGGATGAATTTTCCCTATATATATATATCCATCTGTACCATGTTTGAATAATAATTGACATGTTGTAAATATTTGCAGAAACTATGGAGCACTCCCGAGACGAAGAAACAGAAGCGATGTTGGGGGAGATAATCGCAAATGAAAGTGATGATGTTGCATCATTTCTCCTCGACACCGATGGTCAGCTGGATGAAGAAGAGGGCTATGTTCATGATGGCTTCGGCCCATTAATGCCGGTAGAAGAAGAGGACTATGTTCATGATGGCCCCGGTGACACAATGGAGGTACAAGAAGGAGACCGTGCTGACTGCTCCGGTGACCGAACCGAGTCCGGCCAGGTATATGTATATTAGTTAAGTCGTGCTGACTAGTTAATTGATGCTTCCATTGTTTTGGTATATGTACACATATTAATTACTCTCATCTTTCTTCCTTATAATTTCTAGCCCTCCGGATCGAGCACAACTTCGGTAAGGAGACGAGGCCCGAAGAAAAAGTTGAGCTCGGATGAAAAGTTTGAGATCATAGAAATCACGCCCGACGGCGAACCGATTGAACCCATCCGGACAAGGAACGCATTTTCTGCTCAGTGCGGGGTTCTTGTTAGGGACAAGATCCCGATCAGCATCCAGCAATGGTATAAGCCTAAGGAGGAAGACCCTGAGGTGTCTTATGTCAATGATATGCAAAAAGAAGATCTTTGGACTGAGCTGAAGGCAAATTTCACCCTACCGCCAGAGGAGGATCTGGAGAATCCAGTTAAAGAGCAATTAATCAAGTCTTGTGCTCTTAAGAAGATGGCAACCCTAATGAGGAGGTGGAGGAAAGAGCTGAAACAGTTTGTCGAAAAAAAGACACCAGAATTCATCGGCAAATATGAGAAGATCAAAGATCACTGGCCCGCATTTGTGGCCCACAAGACATCGGAAAAGAGTAAGAAGATGTCGACGACAAACAAGCAAAATGCTGCGAAGAAGAAGCTTCATCATCGCACGGGGTCAGGTGGCTACCTCAAAGCCCGACCTAAGTGGACCAAGACTGAGCATGATCTGCTTGAAAAAGGGATTGAACCAGAGACAATGTACTGGCCAGACCGTTGCCGGACTTGGTTCTTCGGGGCTGGCAGAACCTTGGACCCTGTAACAGGGAAGTGCCAGTGGACGGATGAGCAACTGGAAATACCAGTCAAGAACCTTCGACACTATATCGCTGCAGCGCAGCGAGGGACGTTCCTTCCAAACAGGGAGAAGGACGAGCTCACAATGGCCCTTGGGAATCCTGAGTACCCTGGACGGACACGAGGCACGCCAGGCTCCATTCCGTGGAAGGTTGGTTTTCCGGACGCAGGGGGTTACAAAACCCACGAGAGGAGGAAGAAACTGGAGCAGGACCAACTGCAGGCGCTGCTTGGAAGGGTAATGGGGCTAGAGGATCGAGAAGAGGAACGAGAAGCAGCAGATCGCAATAAACGACCTGCCGAAGCTTCCCCCGAAGCTACCCCGCCATCTCAGCGGAGAAGCAGCATGGCTTCCACCGAGCTGCTTCAGCCGGAGCATGTCTTGGCGGCTCCTGCCAGCTATCCCGTGGATGGTATCAGGGAGTCTCAAAGTTGCCACATTATGGCGCGATGGATGACTTTGAAGGTCAAGGCGGCTGTTGGCCAAGTTTATCCTAGTGGACCCGGCACAACTTATCACTGCCAGCCGATTCCAGAAGGATATGCTAAGGTGATGGTGGATGAAATAACGGAGGGATTTGAGGACCTCCCGCTTGACCACCCTACCGGTGAAGGGGAGACTAGGCTGGGTTCTGCTCTGAAGACTCCATGCCTATGGCGGAAGGAGCTCATCAACCTTCCGAACTGGACGCCTCCGCCTCCTCCTCCTCCTCCGGCGAGTCAGGGCACTCCGCCTCCTCCACCGCCTCCTCCTCCGGCGAGTGACGCTCAGGGCACGCGTGGCGGCACTCCGCCTCCTTCTCCGGCGCGTGGCGGCACTCCGCCTCCTTCTCCGCCTGCGCCGGCGCTCCCGAGCAGCCAGCAGCCTCCTCCTTCTCCGCCTCACCAGCAAGGGTGAAAGAGACCCACCGCCGCCCCGGCTGCTCCGGCGCGTCGTACTCCTTCTCCTCCGACTCGTAAGCAAGCACGAAAGAAGACAGACGCCGCAGCCGCTCCGTCTGCTCTGGCGTCTAGCAGCACAACCAGAGGCGGGAGGCAATACAAATACGGTCCATCATCTCTCAAGCCTCTAGAGAAGTTACCGTACGAGAGGTCCGAGGAGGAAAACAATACGATTGTGCAGACCCACGTGAAGGACTTCTTTGAAGGGGTGAAAGCAAAGAGACATCCATCTCCGGAGGAGAAGGTAGATCCGGTGAAAGCAAAGCGCACTATCGATGCCCTGAGGAAACCACCAAAGTCTCCGCCGAGAACCAACTATGAGTGCATTACTGAACAGACATATCTCCAAGCCAAGCGGTCGGGAACTACTGTCAGTGATAAAAGGTTAAAAGAACGAGCAAAGGGGAAAAAATTGCCCAGCTCGGCGAACAAGCACAGCAATCGTGCCCCCCGCTCAATGTGTCTAATGCTCCGGGGACGGTGCCCGGTTATGGCAATCTTGAAGATTACCTGCCTGACGATGCACTTCCTGATTTCATGGCGGTGGACGAACACAGATACGAGTACGGGAAGCCTCTCGTCGAAGATGAAAAATCTCTGACAACAATGATGCGAAGATTCCATAGTTGGTACATGAAAACATGCAGAGAGTCTGAGGGGACGAACAGTTTGTATCTGAACATTAAAGAGGAGCACGACCTCGTTTCAAATGATCTGTTGTGTGTTTCATTTGAAGAGTTCTTCGAGTTCTTCAATCAAAAGGCCCTCGATAAATTAATGGTCTTTTGCTACTGCCTGTAAGTACTATTTTTGTCATTAAGTCTCTATATATAGCTCGGCTCTTTCATTGCATGTATTTATAATTAATCATCCTCAATCTATTATGCAGATTGAAGATCGTCGAGTGCAAAAAACAAGAAATTTATGAATTGGATTCATTAATACAAATATCATAGATGTATTTCTGGTTGAAAAGAACGTCAAAGAGGCCGAGGACAACTTGCTACAATCGTTGATCAAAAATCAAAACAAAGATACCATACTCTTTCCTTACAACGGCCCGTGAGTGTTACTCTCGTGTACATATTCGGTTTCCCTTATTACTCAAGCGAGGTTATAGTAATGTAATTGATGAGTTATGCATGCGTGCGCAGATACCACTATATTGTTCTGGAGATTAAGCTTGAGCGTGGACTAGTAACCGTCTTAGACTCGAGACGGAAAGATCCCAAAACCTATGCGGTCATCACTGAAATGCTCAGCAAGTAAGTTCAATCGATCATTATCGCACCATATCGGTAACTTTTTGTTCATTTCCTGATATCTCAAGTAATAATAATTATTTTCTTTGTCTTGCAGGGTTTGGAAACAATTCACCGCAGAAGCTCCGGGACTGCCGAAGGAGCCGCGATATAAATACCCGAAAGTAAGTACTACTGGCTAGCTAGTTGCGCGCATCTCCCGTTGATTCTATAGCTATACTTTCATCAATGCCATTTATAATGCTTCATTATCAGTTTGATTGACCTCTATTTCTCATAAAGTGCTTGTGGCAGGAGGAAGGGAATGATTTATGTGGATACTACGTGTGCGAGTTCAGCCACACCGCGACTTTGAAAAACAAGCGGGGCTACTCTAGAAGACAATATAAAGTGTGTAAGCAATAATATTCACAATTTCATTTTATTACACCATCATTTCTGTTGAGTTTCATTCATATATATGTATTAATTAACCCCCTTCTTCAAATTAGACGTGGCAGATGCGGGATGAACTCCTAGAATCAGATCGCATGAAAGCAATTCAAGAGGAATTGGCGGGATTCTTTCTTGAACACGTCATCAGTAAAGCCGGAGAATACCATGTGGAAATTGATTTCAAATGCTAGGGGTTTGTGTAATTAAGAGATCTTATACATATTGTACATGTATGTAGCCAGTAGCGTCGGATACATGATACGAGAACTTGTTGTTCGACCAATCTCTCGGGGAAGGAGAGGTCGATCGATCACTTCTCTCGGTATGCATGACGAACTTCTGTACTGAATGGTTCTCTCGATCACTTATGTATATATAGTACGTAGCGTCGACCAAGCACAGACATAAGAGAAGACACTTCTCTCTATTAATTAGCTAGCTAACACAATATATGAAACACCTAAATTAACCCCCCAAAACCCCCAACCCCCCTCCTTTCAAAAAAAACCCCAGTCACTGGAATGCAGACGCGTGGATGCCTTTTGGTCCCGGTTGGAGCCACCAACCGGGACCAAAGGCCCCTGACTGGGCTCGGCGCACAGGGCCACGTGGAGGCACATTGGTCCCGGTTCGTGTTTGAACCGGGACTAATGGGTGGAGGTATTAGTAACGACCCATTAGTCCCGGTTCATGAACCGGGACTAAAGGCCCTTACGAACCGGGACTAATAGGTGTTTTTCTACTAGTGTTCACTCCACGTATGTCGTTGCTTCGAATATCGACTTCGAACGGATTCAACTTATTCAAATTTCATACGAAATAAAAAGCTCGGTTTAAAAAAAGGTAATGTGATATCTTGCGTCGACATTTCGGATCTGATATTATTTATGTTTCCTCTCTATTTTGTTCCCTCGCTTTCGTATTTTGCTAGGATCCCAATGCTTGACACACGACAGTTGGGACATCACTAATTTTCTACTATCACTAATATCTAGCATTGAAGCCAACATTGTAATCCATGTTCTCCAACATTCTTTTTACGAACCAATTCATTATGTGCTACCCCATAATAAGAAGAAATCCACTATTTATTCTATTTTACATGCATTTTAATTTATTTTCCTTCCATA
>NC_041385.1:14295897-14306894 GCF_002162155.2 Triticum dicoccoides
CTCTCAAGCTAAATTAGTACTTCTACTAACCTCATGTTATTGATTGATTTTGAAACATGGAGGTTTCTTGTGCGATTTTTTATGGTCTAATTACAAAATAATTCTTTCTGAGATTATATGTGTTTTTTTATTGCATATACTTATGTACTCTGCATTCATGTCTGTACCATGCGTATTTCATGCCAGTTATATTTGTAGAGTTGCTAATATGTTGCATTGTAGACTAACGCATAAATTTTCTTCCCGAAAAAACAAATTACTCATAATTTTTCTAGAGAACTAATACATGTGAAGAAATGCATAGTAAAAGTTTACATTAACCGATTTTTGTCCTTGCATTTTCATTAGGTTGATTTGGGTGATCGGAAGTGATTAATTGATTAGGTTGGCGATCAGTGTCGGTCGTAGGCTAAGTTTCTTTCGGTCTTTCCGCCGCGAAGGCGACCAGGCCATTTTAGTTTCATCGAAGATAAACAAAGCACACAAGCCAATCAGCTAGATAGCTAGGGGTGCTTAAAAAGTGATGACGTACAAAAATGAATCATGGACACCCATCAGTTCATGGGTTACATGGGTAGGGGTGTTCACCAAAGTGGCCTAACCAGAGAGGTACTTGCACCATCTATGACTCATGTTCTCCCCTCGCCCCGTCCTGTTCTAAATCCAGTGGACCCCCGCACCGATGTATCTGTGTTGTGGAGGACCATCATTCTCAAATTTTCCGCTGCACGCATGTTTACTTGTCGACGGATAATGGTCTTGGAACTTTTCGACAATAAGGCTTCCTTTGGTTTACAGGAAATTTGTAGGAATTCTAAGCATAGAAATTTTATAAGAAAATTTTCTTTGGAGCTTTTTGGTTTCTAAGAATAGAATCATATTTTTGTATAGTATATACGAGTCCTTTGTAATTCAAAGAAAAAAAAATGGGCTAGAATCAATGAAAGAAAAATCATACCGTATGAACCAAATGACATCTCTTTCCCTATATAATTTGAAATACATGCCATTTTATTTTCTATGATTTTCCTATTCCCATAAAACTCCTATAACATAAAGGAAGGAGGCCTAACTAGAGTTCCTTTTTCGGCACTAGATTACAATGCGCACATACGTATGTCAGCCTGTTAAAAGTGATCATGTACCAACAGGACAGCACGACGGAAGCCTCCAAAACATCCAGATCACAAGAGGGAAAGAAACTAAACCTCCAAAACTAAGTACTAAGAAGTTTCCAAAAAAAAACATATGTGCTCCTACTTGTGGTGTACTATTTTGTGGAATGTAGGTAGTGGTTATGACCGATTCGATAGAAAAGAGGGAATAGTGTGCATTTTTCGTTGGGGATTCCCTAGAATAAAACGTCGCGTCTTCCTTCGATTCCTTATGCGGGATATCAAATCAATTAGAATTCAGGTTAAAGAGGGTCTTTATCCTCGTCGTATTCTTTATATGGAAATCCGGGGCCAGGGGATCATTCCCTTGACTCGTACTGATGATAAATTTTTTACTCCACGAGAAATTGAACAAAAAGCTGCCGAATTGGCCTATTTCTTGCGCGTACCAATTGAAGTATTTTGAGGTATCTTTTTTGAACTGAGTTGAATGAAGAAAAGAAGAATTGGAAGAAGAAAAGTTTTCTCAACACGGGGAGGAAGTCCCTTCTAAATTGGATTTGTTATTGTAAGGGGATTTTTAAGTATTTATCTAAAGTAAGGAACAAACGAGGATAAGAGAAATTTGCTTTTAATTTTTTTTATCCAAGTGAGATATATCGCATACTATTCTTCCTTTTTCATCCGAAAGGGCTTTTTTTTATTCTATTTCACTATTTCATTCCATCTAGATCTAAGAAAGAACCAATGCACTGAAATTCCACTAATAACTAATATACAAAAAAGAAGAATAGATACAGGGTATCAAACCTATAGAGTTTTTGCTTCAAAGAAATAGAAATATCATGAAATAGAAATATCATCATATAGAGTCAGGGAATGGAATAGAGTCAGCGAATGAAGCATATTCATTAACAACTCCATTTACAAATCAAAAATGAAAAAAAAGAAAGCATTGCCTTCTTTACTATATCTTGTATTTATCGTACTTTTGCCTTGGGGGGTCTCTTCCTCATTTAACAAATGTCTGGAACTTTGGATTAAGAATTGGTGGAATACCAGGCAATCCGAAACTCTCTTAACTGATATTCAAGAGAAAAGGATTCTAGAAAGATTCATAGAATTAGAAGAACTTTCTCTCTTGGACGAGATGATAAAAGGGAAACTAAAGACACATGTACAAAAACCTCCTACAGGAATACACAAGGAAATAATACAATGGGTCAAAATAAATAATGAGGATCATCTCCATACCATTTTGCATTTCTCGACGAATATAATCTGTTTGGCTATTCTAAGTGGTTCTTTTTTTCTGGGTAAAGAGGAACTTGTCATTTTGAATTCTTGGGTTCAGGAATTCTTCTATAATTTAAATGACTCAATAAAAGCTTTTTTTATTCTTTTAGTTACTGATTTTTTTGTTGGATTTCACTCCACCCGTGGTTGGGAACTAGTAATTCGTTGGGTCTACAACGATTTTGGATGGGCTCCTAACGAGCTTATTTTCACTATTTTTGTTTGTAGTTTTCCAGTAATTCTAGATACATGTTTGAAATTTTGGGTCTTTTTTTGTTTAAACCGTCTATCTCCTTCGCTTGTAGTCATTTATCATTCAATTAGTGAAGCATAAATTCATTCGATCTCCCGATATTAATATTAATATTAATCAAATTAGCAAGCATCTTTTTTTAGAAAGAAAGCCCTTTTCCATTTTAGCAAAATTCTTTCTATTTATACCTACTTTAAGGTATTCATCATTGCAGTACAACTGTTGCAGTAGAATGACAACAGATTCGTGTATAGGGAACTAGATTAGCTTAGCTACCTATCTAATTTATTGCAGAAATTCTGGGATCTGCGATTGGACATGGAAAATAGAAATACTTTTTCTTGGGTAAAGGAACAGATAACTCGATCGATTTCTGTATCGATCATGATATACGTAATAACTCGGACATCTATTTCAAATGCATATCCCATTTTTGCGCAGCAGGGTTATGAAAACCCACGAGAAGCAACTGGACGAATTGTATGTGCCAATTGCCATTTAGCTAGCAAGCCCGTCGATATTGAAGTTCCCCAAGCTGTGCTTCCCGATACTGTATTTGAAGCAGTTCTTCGAATTCCTTATGATATGCAATTGAAACAAGTTCTTGCTAATGGAAAAAAGGGAGGGTTGAATGTAGGTGCTGTTCTTATTTTGCCCGAGGGATTCGAATTAGCGCCGCCCGATCGTATTTCCCCTGAGTTAAAAGAAAAGATAGGAAATCTCGCTTTTCAGAGTTATCGTCCCGATAAAAAAAACATTCTTGTGATAGGCCCTGTTCCCGGTAAGAAATATAGTGAAATTGTCTTTCCCATTCTTTCCCCTGATCCTGCTACGAAGAAAGATGCTCATTTCTTAAAATATCCCATATATGTAGGGGGAAACCGAGGAAGAGGACAGATCTATCCTGATGGTAGCAAGAGTAACAATTCAGTCTATAATGCTACGTCAACAGGTATAGTAAGAACCTTTTCAAACTGTTTCTTTTTTAGAACCAAAAAAACTTGTGCCAAAATAACGGATGCGAAGAAGAACAAAAGGCCTTGGACACGTAATGGATCCTGAAGCACGATTTCTGCGTCCCCCTGACCAAAACCTCCCACATTAGGATTGCTTGTTAATGGTTGATCAAGCTTGATGGATTCCCCCTCTGAAACAAGAAGTTCCTTTTTCGGCACTAGATTACAATGCGCACATACGTATGTCAGCCTGTTAAAAGTGATCATGTACCAACAGGACAGCACGACGGAAGCCTCCAAAACATCCAGATCACAAGAGGGAAAGAAACTAAACCTCCAAAACTAAGTACTAAGAAGTTTCCAAAAAAAAAAAAACCGTATGCCCGGACGATGATTTGCTTGGCCGGACGTGGAAATCCCCAAGTGGCTCACGTTTTGGGGGGCCAATGCAGCCACAGCCCACATGGAGCCAGCAAGTTCCTCCATTTTAGCAGCCATGCAGCTCCGAGCATCTGACTGCTACTACCATCTTCTTAAGCCATTAATGGACTCACGCTCTCACAGTTCACCGGCTTGTTTCCATGCCGGCAGAAACTTTTGTTTGTTTGCTAAAGCAGTGACTCGGCCGAATCCTCCATTATTGATGAAATTGCCGCCCCTTGTATATTACAGAGATGCGAATTGTTTCTAGTCTGTCACGACTGCTGTCGTGATAATGGATTGATGGATGCTGATTCTTTCTTGTACAGGAGAGACCGATAGTGACGCGGCACCAACAAATCACTGTGGAGAAGATACAATACTCAAGTGGTATTGTACTGCAAACTCAAAACAAAATAAAGAACAAAATCTACTACGGCTGTGCTTGGCTTCCCTTCCAGAATAAATCCATGTAGCATCATGTGGCCGCTTAGTTTTTTTTTTTTTTTGAGGGGTATGTGGCCGCTTAGTTGAGCTGAAAAACATGCGGTTTGTAAAGTTTCTGCAAATTACGGAGTAGAAGAATCTCTGCCGACGGCCCACGTACGACCTGCCTCCTGGGCTGTTTAGCGGTTGCAGGAAGACAGATGGATGTACAAACCATGCGAAAACCACTATTTTTTTTTGTAGTTGTATTCTGAATAGTGGTTTGTCTAGAAAGCTTTGTACTTTTGAAAAAAGGAACGAATTGTTTTATGTACATCCTTTTTGGGGCTGGAGCGGGGCAGTAAAAAATCATTTTTCTATTTTCTTATAACTAAATCTATTTTCTAGTTTTTTAGATCAAAATCCTTTTTCTGGATTTCATCTTTTTTGAGGGGTTCTGGATTTCATTATATAAAAAACGTTCTTTTCTTAGTGCCAGATTTTTTTTTGTTTTCCAATAGGAGAGGAAGCAGTGGGCTAGCCCGGTTATCTTTCCCCTGCCGAACTAATAGATTGCGTTGCCCGGACGCAGGGTTAGGCTTTATTTGATTTTGGCCCATTAGAGCGGCTGGAATTTCTTGTCACGACAGCTTTGTACCGGGAGGCAGATGGGCCGGTCCAATATGCTTTGTTTCGATGCGTTTTTTTTGTTTTTCAGATTTATTTTACTGGTAATGGTAGTCGCACAATCGGTCCCTGTCTTCTCCATGTCTTGCTTTAAGTTGCCGAGAGTTTTATGTGAGCACTTAAATATGCTAATCAGAAAGTTTTGATGGGGCTCGAAGGAAGGCAAAAGGAAACCACACTGGGTCTCCTGGGAAACCATGACTAAGCCGAAGGGCATGAGTGGCCTTGGTTTTAAAGACTTCGAACTTTTTAACCTGGCTATGTTGGCAAAACAGGCATGGCGACTTTTACAGAAACCCAACTCTCTCAGTGCCAGACTACTAAAGAGCATATACTATCCGAATGTTGATATCCTGCAAGCCTCTTTGGGGGGTCATCCGAGCCAGATATGGAGATCAATAATCGAGGGCCGTGACGTCCTGAAACAGGGGCTAATACGGCGAGTCGAAAACGGTGCAACCACCAACATATGGACAGATAACTGGCTCCCAAGGAAAGAGATGCTTCAGCCCTATGGGTGCATTGCGGCGAACCCACCGCAGCTTGTGTCAGAATTGATAGATCCAACTTCTGCGAGCTGGATCAAGCAAAGGGTCAACGAGGTCTTCATGCTAATGGACGCAACTGTCATATTGGGCATTCCTCTCTGTACTCGCAACATAGACGATTTCTGGTCATGGAACTTTGAGACCAAAGGCATTTTCTCAGTTAAATCAACATACAGAATGTTATCAGAAACTAAACAGCGCTGTGAGGCATGGCTGAAAGGGGAACCAGGAACGTCATCGTTGCAGTCTGAGGAAAGGATGTGGAAAAAACTGTGGAAAACTGAAGTTCCTGGTAAAGTCCGGATGTTTATTTGGAGATTGTCTAAACACTCCCTCCCTACTGAGGATGTGCAAGCCCATCGCCACATGATGACGTCAAGCAGCTGCGGGCTTTGTGGGATGGCGGATTCGTGGAAACACTCGCTGATTCAATGCACCATGTCCAGATGCGTATGGGCTTTGGTGGATGAGGAACTAGCTCATAAAATGTTGGCGCTGACAGAGCCTAAAGCGAAGCAATGGCTGTTTGCACTTATTGAGTCGCTCACACATGATGAGTTTGTCCTCCTGTCGATTACAATGTGGTCAATCTGGCACGCGAGGCGGAAGGCGATCCATGAGGGTATTTTCCAGAGCCCTCAAGCAACACAGACATTCATCAATAGGTACCGTGATGAGCTTTATATGATCCGTCCGGCAGTAAGGCAGACAAGTGTAACTACTGCTCCATCGGGACCGATACGACCCAAGGCACCTCCAACGGGATTCGCAAAAATACATGTTGACGCCGCAGTACGACCAGGGAGAGGTGGGTCTGCAGCAGCAGTCTGCCGTGATTCAAACGAGACTTGCCTAGGGAGTTCAGCCCTAGTGGTGGAAGGAGTGGATGATCCGGCTTCCCTGGAAGCTTTGGCATGCAGGGAGGCAATGTGTTTGGCAGAAGATCTCCTAATCAACAACTATATCGTGGCCTCTGATTGCAAGCAAGTTGTCTCTGATATAAACTCGGGTAGTAGAGGGCAGTACAGAGCCATTCTGTCTGAGATTAATCTTCGAGCTACCCTTTTCCAATGTATTTTTCTTTCGAGTGTCATGCTGTAAATTATGAAGCACATAGTCTAGCCAGATTCTCTCTTAGAAGGGGACCGGGGCGCCACCTGTGGCTTGGCCAACCCCATGACCCATCTTGTATCCCACTCTATGTGGACTTTGATTAATAAAGCTGGCTTAATTCTCAAAAAAAAATACCGGTAATGGTCATTTTTCATTTCATTTCTTTCTTCTTCAGTTGTCGGTTTTTCCATGTAATTCTTTCACCGGTTTTCGATTTTTTTTCTGTTTTACATGACCTATTTTATTTGATTTTACTTTTTGTCAACACATGCTTACCTTTTTCAGTACACAAAGTAATTTTTTCTATACATGTCAAAAAATATA
Organism: Triticum dicoccoides; assembly: GCF_002162155.2. Classification (NCBI taxonomy): domain Eukaryota; kingdom Viridiplantae; phylum Streptophyta; class Magnoliopsida; order Poales; family Poaceae; genus Triticum; species Triticum dicoccoides. The sequence goes on from NC_041385.1 coordinate 14,303,036, forward strand.
TTAATAGACGTTGAATATTTTCCTAATGGCATGATTTTTTAAACTACTCATACATTTTTACAATGTATTAACATTTAATAAAACATATGAATGTTTTTAAATTTGTGAATATTTGTTAAACTGTGACGTTTATTGTTTTGAATGGCATGAAACATTTGATTCCATGACATGAACGATGTTTTACGTTGTATAAACATGTTTTAATAAATTTCACAACATTTCGTTGAAAAGCATGAAAATTATTTAATGTCCATTTTTTCGATGCCATTAAGATTTTCTAAAAGTTGCGCAAACATTTTTTAACACTGCATACTATAGAAACAAATGTAAATATAAAAGTAAAAATAAAAAGTAAAACAATGGAAACAAACAGTGATCGAAAGGAAGTGAACGAAGCAATGTCACACGCATCTATGGTTCTCGGGCTGGCTCATTCACCACCTTGTTGTAGGCAAGCTCTGACTTACACCTCGAAGTGAACAAACATAATGTTGGCGTGGATTAAGAATGGCAGCCCACCAATTTAGATTGTGGGTAAACGCTTCCTACTTTTGCGCTTTCTTGTATAATATCATTTAATTGGATCTGGTCAATACCATTGTTCGGCCAACGGTGTGCTATCATTGTTGCTGACATCCTTATTGCTATGATAGTTTTCTATGATCAGAAAAACGGGACCATCATGCAACACATGATCTAGTCTTACATGCGAGACTAGGAACCTTCCGGGGCATCCCCAAGCTTAGACGCTTGAGTCTCCTTGAATATTTACTTGGGGTGCCTCGGGCATCCCCAAGCTTGAGCTTTTGCCTCTCTTCCTTTTCCTCATATCAAGATCTCCTCGATCAAACACTTCATCCACACAAAAAACTTCAACAGAAAACTCGGTAAGATCCATTAGTATAATAAAGCAAATCACTACTCTAGGTACTGTTGCAAACCAATTCATATTTTATTCTTGCATTGTGTCTACTGTAATATAACTTTTTCATGGCTTAATCCACTGATATAAATTGATAGATTCATCAAAACAAGAAAACTATGCATCAAAAACAGAATCTGTCAAAAACAGAACAGTCTGTAGCAATCTGAACATTCACCATACTTATGGTACCCCAAAAATTCTACAAAAATTAGGAAAAATAAACAAGTTGTACAGTAAGACAGTGCAAAAAAGAATCAGAACCGTTTGACTTTCCAGTTAAAAATGTAAAATCGCACACTACAGCCAAAGTTTCTGTCCAGCACCGTACAAACCAATAAATGCATTAATATTGTAATTATATTCATAATTTTCATAGCAATATCTAAGTATAGCAAAAATTTCTGGTCTATAAATTGAATCATCAAAATCGTCAAATGCTTTAAACATATATTCAATCTCATAAGCACCCATAAAAGCAACAAATTCTTCTATTTGTTCCACATCATAGTAATCATATCTACCATTAGCATAAGAAGCTAAGGTTTCATTATCATTAAATTTGCCGGAAAAGGGAAGGTGTGGAGCCTTCATCCTAGAGCAGCAAGTATAATCATGCATCAAGCATAGTTGCCTAGCATACCACTTCAACATTTGAATTTGATCCCATAATAGTTTCCCTTTTTGTGTCAAGCGATAATCCCTAAGGTATTCACGTTGATCCAACGTTACTCCCATAACATAATTAAATGGGGTTTTCTCAGGATTATTAAAGTAGTACATAATTTCTTTCACATAATGAGCATCGAGGGTTTTAGGAGGTTCCCCATCTCCATGAGTAGCATCTACACCTAATTTTTTCGGTATTTCGTGTTCCATATCCATAACTAAAGATAGAGAACAACTTAGAACATCAAATAAAAATTACTTAGTGATAAAGCAAACAAGCACACACGAGAATATTAACCCCACGGTATGACTCCCCGGCAACGGCGCCAGAAAAAGGTCTTGATGACCCGCAAGTATACGGGATAGTTGTAGCCTCTTTCGATAAGTAAGAGTGTCGAACCCAATGAGGAGCTAAAGGTAGAACAAATACTCTCTCAAGTCCTATCGGCCACTGATATGAATCTACGCATGCTTGACGTTCACTTTACCTAGAACAAGTATGAAACTAGTAGTACTTTGTAGGTGTTGTTGGATAGGTTTGCAAGATAATAAAGAGCACGTAAATAAAAAGTAGGGGCTGTTTAGATAAAGATGCAATAAAGTAAATACAGCGAGTGTGGAAAAGTGGTGGTAGGAGTTGTGAAATTTTCCCTAAGCAATTGACTACGTTACTAGACCGATAGCAAGTTTTATGTGGGAGAGGCCACTGCTAGCATGTCATCCCTGACTTGAAATTCTATGCACTTATGATTGGAACTATTAGCAAGCATCCGCAACTACTAATGTTCATTAAGGTAAAACTCAACCATAGCATTAAGATATATTGGTCCCCCTTCAATCCCGTATGCATCAATTTCTATGCTAGGTTGAAGCTTCTGTCACTCTAGCCCTCCAATACATAGTCATATCAACATATAACTAACCCTATGGTGTGATCCACGCGCGCACTAATATGATGGGCACCAATGGACAGCAACATAACCACAAGCAAATTAAATCAATCATAGCAATTCATCAATCACCGGTAGGACAACGAAAATCTACTCAGACATCATAAGATGGCAACACATCATTGGATAATAATATGAAGCATAAAGCACCATATTCAAGTAGAGGGTACAGCGGGTTGCGGGAGAGTGGACTGCTATAGATAGAGGGGGAAGGTGATGGAGATGTTGGTGAACATGGCGGAGGTGTTGGTGTAGATCACAGTGATGATGATGGCCCTCGGCAGCGCTCCGGCGCCACCGGAAGCAAGGGGGAGAGAGCCCCCCTTCTTCTTATTCTTCCTTGACCTTCTCCCTAGATGGGAGAAGGGTTTCCCCTCTGGTCCTTGGCTCCCATGGCGTGGGAGCGCGAGAGCCCCTCCGAGATTGGATCTATCTCTCTGTCTCCCTCTGGTTCTGCATTCCCAGATCCTTCCCCTTCACTGTTTCTTTTATATCCAGAGATCCGTAACTCTGATTGGGGTGAATCTTTCGCCCAGATTTATCTCATAAAATTATCTTTCTTGCGGCAAAAGAAGAGCGTCAACCGCCTTACGGGTGGACCAGGAAAGTGCGAGGCGCGCCAAGGGGGGAGGACGCGCCTCCCCTATCTCCTGGCCATCTCGGGCACCTTTTGCGTTGATTCTTCCTCCAGAAAATCCCAAATATTCCAAAATAATTCTCCGTCCGTTTTTATCTCGTTTGGATTCCATTTGATATTGGGTTTCTGCAAAACATAAAACATGCAACAAACAGGAACTCGCACTGGGCACTGGATCAATATGTTAGTCCCAAAAATAGTATAAAAAGTTGCCAAAAGTATATGAAAGTTGAATAATATTGGCATGGAACAATCAAAAATTATAGATACTACGAAGACGTATCAAAGGTTATACGTACATAGAGTCACAGAACATGTGCTATGGTTGTTGCTCTACTCCCCAAAAGGATTAATGCCATCTACGCTTAGACTAACCATACGTTCCTTGTGTCATCTACAAAATCCCTCCACTTCCTCTTGATTTTCCTCCACTGCGATCCGTCAGCGGGTACTCTCAACTTCCCGTCTTTCTTACGGTCCTCTTTTGTGCCATTGCATCAACTGGGCATGCTCTTTGTTTTGGAATAAATGTTTCAACCATGCAGTGGCGGAGCCAGGAAAAAAGAATGAGGAGGGCCGAGTGTTGCTGAGCCTTGTCAGGGAGGGCCAGCCCACCATAATACACCATTTTCATTGCAAATAATCACTTGTTCATATGTATATTAGGCTTAAATCTATTGT
>NC_041385.1:14307199-14309924 GCF_002162155.2 Triticum dicoccoides
CTGTGATATTATAGGAGCATACCACATCACCTTGGCAGGAATCTTCTTCCTGGGGCGCTCGCCATCGACATCACCAGGGTCATCGCAGCTGATCTTATAGCGCAATGCATCGCATACCGAGGATGCGTTCAAATCCCCGTACTCACCGCGGTAGAGGATGCAGTCATTAGGGCATGCATGTATCTTCTGCACCTCTAATCCTAGAGGGAAGATAGTCTTCTTTGCTTCGTACATACTCTCAGGCAATTCATTGTTCTTTGGAAGCATCTTCTTTAACATTATCAGAAACTTTCCAAATCCCTTGTCAGATACACCATTCTATGCCTTCCATTGCAGCAATTCCAGTCTGGTGCCCAGCTTTATCTCATTAGCTTCGCAGTTTTGGTAAAATAATTTCTTGTGATCCTCTAACATGCGCTGCAACTTCAGCCTCTCCTTTTCTTTTGCGCACTTTCTCTTTGCATCGGCAATGGCCTGACCTAGATCATCAGCGGACTCATCTGATGCCTCTTCTTCAGCTTCTTCCTGCACTGTCGGCTCAGCTTCTTCCCCCATTGTTGTACCATCATATTCAGGAAATCTATGGCCAGGATAGCTGTCGTCGTCCTCTTCTTCTTCATTCTCTTCCATCATAACCCCTTTTTCTCCGTGCTTAGTCCAAACATTATAGTGGGCATTAAACCGGACTCAAACAGGTGCCAGTGAATGGTTCTTGACTTAGAGTAATTCCGATCATTCTTACAGAAGCACATGGACAACACATAAAACCATCTGCCCGCTTGTTTGCCTCAGCCGCAAGCAAAAAAGTTTGCACGCCATTAACGAACTGGGGAGAGCATCAGTCATCGTACATCCATTGCTGGCTCATCTTCATTACACATCACCGAAAAGACCAAATTAATACAAGTTCATACATAAAGTTCATACGCACTTATTCTCATAAAACAACATACAAACTCTCTAGCTAAAGTATTTAAATGCAACAACAAATGCGATCAAGATCGCAACTAAGGTAATAATTGATCCAATAGCATAATGATACCAAGCCTCATCATCAATGGCATATTTTCTAATCTTTCTAATCTTCAAACGTATTTTCTCCATCTTGATCTTGTGATCATCGACAACATCGGCAACATACAACTCCAATTCCATTTTCTCTTCCTCAGTTCTTTTCAATTTTTCTTTCAAATACTCGTTTTATTTTTCAACTAAATTTAACCTCTCGACAAGAGGGTCGGTTGAAATTTTCGGTTCACATACCTCCTAGATAAAATTATCTATGTCAACTTGATGGACATAATTTTTCATAAACACGAAATGCAACAAATAATTATAAAAGAGAATATACCACATCCGAATCGTATCGGACGAGGGCCGACGGGGACGGATATCAAAACCATGACACTATGTATAACAAACAACGTACGGGTAAGAAAATTATACAAGTAACTATATATCTAAATCACACAAACATGATTTTTTTTATATATAAAAAAGATAAGAACAAGAGGCTCACACAAGGTGGTGCCGGCGACCGGACGGTGCGGGCGATCGACGGTGGTTAGGACGGAGACGGGGAGGCACTAAGTAAACCACACCTACATATGCAAACTAAGAGTTATTTTGAGCTCAAATTGCATATAAATCAAATAAACTGCCACATATAATTTCTCCCAAACTAAAACCCACAAATTAATCACTATAAGTATAGAGCATTGCAAGAGCTAATCTAGCAATGAGAGATGAAAGGACAAAGTTGCTAACCTTTGTGATCACTTGAATGGATGGGGGCCTTCAAATCTTGACAAAATTTGGGCAAAATGAGGGATGAGCTCGAGGAAGAGGGAAGAAGAGAGAGGAGAGGAAAGAGGAAGAACAGAGAGCTCGGACTCGACGAAGGGGTTTATATAGAATGATCTTTAGTCCCGGTTGGTTATACATACCGGGACTAAAGGTGCATCTCTAGTCCCGGTTCGTGCCACAAACTGGGACTAAAGGTGTTGGTGGGGCCCCAACGTGACACTGGTCTGCCACCACCTCTTTAGTCCCGGTTCGTTGCACGAACCAGTATTAGAGGTTCGACGCGAACCGGGACTAACGAGCGCCGCCCGCCTAGCCGTTGGAACCGGCACTAAGATCACATTAGTGCCGGTTCATTTACAAACTGGGACTAATGAGCTGAATATAAGGTCCTTTTTCTACTAGTGTGTGCTGCTCGCGTGCGTGTGTTTCAGGACACAATACTAGAGTAACACTTGCTAGTAACCAGCTGATGACGGATGACCGTCAGTAACATGCTGTCATTGGTTTCAAAGTGACCAATGACGGGCGCGCTCTAATCTGTAGTGATCGATGTGTATGTGCTGCTGATGATCTGCTGTACTGAATCTGATCGATGTGAATATTTTCAGTCCCTAGCTAAAACCTAACCAGTGACGAGCTGGAAATGATAGGCAGTCAGAAGGGCTATGAAGAGACATTTCCTGCCAAGCGCCAACCAACCGGCCGGCTGTTCGAGGAAGCCCTGCAACAACACCGTCGGTTCTCGCTTTGCGGCTCCTGCCCCCTGCCATGCTTAGTTCACACTGGAACGGAACATCCACCCCAAGGTGCCCTTTGGTTGCAGCGCAGGACGGAGAACAAATTGATGGAGGTCTTCTGTTTTCTCAGGAGCGCGTCTGGGCCGAGGTTTCTTGGATGTCTTTGTTTCTACACAACCCCC
>NC_041385.1:14310103-14338280 GCF_002162155.2 Triticum dicoccoides
TTGACAACTAAATATTAGTCTTTTTAGAGATTTTAAGATGGACTACATATGAAGCAAAATGAATGAATCTACACTCTAAAATATGTATATATACATCTCTGAAATGATTTATATTTAGGAACAAAAGGATTATATACATCCCACTTTTTGCATTAAAATCTCGTGACCTTTTCGCGGACAGGGAGGGATCGTTCTGCGGATACGGATGCAGGAGGATTATATATGTTCCACTTGAGAAGACTTATATTTAGGAACAAAAGGATTATATATATTCCACTTCTAAACAAGTCTCAATGCAAGACTATTCAAAACAAGTGTCAATGCAAGAGATCACGAGGATTACCTTCCACTTACCACCGGAATCTCTATGTGTTTCACTAACAAAGTGCGCTCTATGGACACGTAGCGTGTTATTAATTAGTAAATGCAGCGCAGGTGTGAGCGGTGTCGATTACTGATCACATGCATGTATGCACGTTGCAAAGCATAAAAATGGGAAACAAGAAAGATAACAGGACCAGCTTTAGTAGGGGTGAAATCATTAAAGATATTTACCACACCATGTCGAGCGAGAGAAAAGTTGTAGCTGCCAACCGTGTCCACTGCATCCATTCGTTTTCAGTACGTAGCGCCTGTAGCAGTGTTGAAAAATGCGTGCGTGCTTTGGTACGTTACTAGCTTTTGTGTTGCTTCTTCCTGCTATGGACGGTGTAGATGGCTGACCATTGGTGACTGACCGACCTGAGTCACCACTGAATGCAGCGCTCGTGAGCAATCTCCACTGGGCAACTCACAGATTCAACGCGGCATTGCAATGATGTGCACTTGGTTGTAGTACTTCTGCATACATGCATCGTGCTTTAGGGCCACGGACCGGTAAATTTTCGCTGAAATTTCGAGTACGTGCTGGTCAACTTTCAGAAAACAGAGGACATAAGAAGATGTTCCTGTGCTATTGCATGAGTGCCGAGTGCGTCTCCTGAAGGAGAGAATGCGAAATTGAATACAGGGCCGAGGCAGCTCCAGGGATTTGGTTTTGGCCTGAAATTTCAATTTTCTGGCGAATTTCGTCCATCTGATCCAGCCCCGGCAAATATATTTACCAGACGAAATCTCTTGAATTTTGTGGCATTTACTGTTTTTTTGTTTTAAAAAAGGCTGAATTTTTAAATTTTGGCTAATTTTGCTGTGATTTCATTCCAGATATCAAATTTCAAATGTTTCTTCTCCTCCGAGATTGGACCAAGAAATCCAAAATGTACAAATTTCGCCCACTTATATCAGGGCAGGTAAAAACTTGAAAACAAAATCCAAAACCTTGGGCAGCTCATTCTCGTCAATGTCTTGCAGGTACACGGCATATCCAATATCAGGTCAAGAGGACCTTTCTGGTGTTAAACAATGTACATACGGTGTATCTATAAACCGTATATGCGTGCGTGCGTGCATGTAGTTTGTTGTAACCATAGTTGGGCTGTTGAGATTGCATCTTATCTAGATTATGACTTGGAGATCAATCCACAGCCCAACAACCTTGTATATCTCGCGGCCTTGTGCCTATATAAACACGCACACGTCCCTGCTAAGTGCATACGCTTTAGCCTCATTTTCTACACCTGGCAGAAAGGCCGGAGGCCCCTTGAATATTTGGAACAATCACAACGAATGGACAAGGACGAAATGAATTACAGTCCTGACGGGAAAAAACATGCTACGTTAAAACAAATGATCAATTAATACTAGATACTTAGATCAATCTACTTAGGCAGGATTTCATCCACTTGCTAAGCTTAATATGCACTTTCTGATCAATGCCGCAACATAACCACTTTTGACAGTCCAAATACTCTAGGGGACATTTACTAGCGCTTCACACCCTTTGCCGACCCATCAAGCACGTTGGGTCGATGAAGGTTGTTTTTTCTCTCAGACCTTAGTACCAAACTTCTAGTAGCTAGTTTAGCTCTAGTTGCTAGTTCTAATTTGTAATGTTGTTTCTATTCTTGTTTCTAGAAATGAAGAGTACAATTTTGCACAGTTGGTTTGCAAGCAGTTCTCACCCCAATTGTTGCTTTTCCTCAACCAAACCCAATTCGATAAGCCTTGAGATCAGAGAGTTTCTAGAATGATTCCATTTTGATTTCCCTAACCATGGGTGCATGATTAACGGGTTGGTGGGCAGCGCTGTCCTAGATTAATGGGTGCATGGCTTGGAGAGAGAGAGGTTCTTGACCATACGATGGAAAGGAATCAATGGTATAAGATTGGTCTGACGAAGGAAATAAATCAGACCTCTGATGGAAAGTGTTTCCCTTCTAGAATTGTGTAACTCTAGCCGAGATGTCAGCAGTCTTCTGTCCGTCAAATTTCTCAGATGTAGGGTGCCGTAACAAAGGTAATGGTGGCGAATATGTGAGCTATTTTTTTGTTGTTGTTGTTGTTCTTGAGGCATACTAAATGCCTCCCTATAGAGTTTTTGACGATGATTTCTACCAAAATGTTTACTCATGAGTGTGCAAAATTCCTCCAAAGTCATAGTTCTACTAAATGTTCAATGCTGTGAAGCCACCCCCCCAACAGCATGGCCTTCAAAATGCATTCTAGCCATGGTAACCCAGTAGACTGAATGAATAGAACAAAGCTCAAGTACTTTTCACAAGATATTTGCTACAATTTGGGATTGTGGCCATAGAAACGGGAAACTCAAGTATCGTCAAGGAATCACCCGCACAACATTGTTTATTGGAGGAATGGCATGATTTTCTGGTTTAAACTGAAGGAGGAGTGAAGAAGTCGAATTCCCAATGGCCTTCCCTTGGAGATGTTGCAATTGTGTCAAATATATTGTACAAAGTAGGTTACAGCTAAACTCAAGTTGTACTTATGTCTAAATAATGTAGGAGTCATGTCCTAATAGGACAGTTGTATCCTAGACCTCTTTCCACGAAATTTCACAATAATGTAGGAGTCATCTGCCGGCACCAGCAGTAACCTCGCCGCCGCCGGAGGATGCCGTCTAGCTGCTCAAATATGATGGCCAGATGGCTTGGCCTTAACGGCGACGGCACGTGGCATCAGGTCTCGGCAAGATAGGACTGGTGTGTTGCTGTCCTCGGTGTCATGTACTCTGAGGGTAAGGGGATAAGGGCTGGTAGTTGCTCCCTATATCATTGGTGGTTGCGAATGCCCAGATTTTGCAGAAGCTGATCAAGCTCGTGGTCTACGGCGATCGGAGGGGCAGCTATGATGCCATGCCACTATGGTCACGAAGGGCTGCGGAAGCCATGCGACGGTCCGTCGATATACAGCTGGGTGGGCAATGAACTGCATGTTCTACACCAAAAGGCCATGGTAGTCACTTGACCTAGTGGTCGTTTGAGTAACGCTGGGCTTCACGTTTCTTTCTCTTGGACTTTCTTTGCATCGATCTTGAACTTGCTTCTGTTTTGACTTTTGTGAGGCTCCAACCATCAGGTTGTCCTTCGTCACCCATCCTTGCTCCAGGTGGATTTGGGTAAATGACAAAGTGTTGTCTCGGCTTTGTGACTGGAAGGAGGCTCTCCGTGTAGGAAAGCATAGCGAACAAGAAGACATCATCCCGACCAACAAAATCGAAGGAGCTTACTCTAGGATTCTTATACCTCAGCCGATCCAGACGAACAACTTCCCTTAAATCACGACGTGCGTCATCATAGTGGTAAAGATAATTATAACCGCGGAAAAACAAAACATCTTTGGGAATGACAGATAAAGCTTTGAACTTCCATGGCTCCGACTCCGGTAAGACAATGACATAGTGTTGAACCCATTCACCAGCAGACCGTAATAACATCCAGATTACTTGTTTCCCAACAAGGCCTTGAGCTAGGCATAATTCTCCGCCTAGCTCAATAAACCTGAGTGCCTCCTCTTTGGGCGAGAAAGATTTAGGATGGCTTATGAAACTAAATGTTTCATCTTCTAAATTGAAGCGGAGAGCGCCTTGTGGGTGCTTTTCAACGAGTTCATCCGAGACGAACAAATACAAAGAGCCCTTGAAGTGCGTGACGGACCACGGCCTGATCGGCAACGGTGGATCCTCGGCGATGCTCCTCGAGGAAGAATCGATATCATCACCACCGATAGTAAGGATTTCCATTCCCACATTGTAAGTCCGCATGGAAAAATCCAGGTAACGGTAAAAGACGTGAGCGACCTTGTATTTATGCGTGCGATGGTCAAGGCCGAAACCAACAGTTGGGGTTTGCCACACATCCTCTTGGCCATCGGGCAACTTGAGTACATCATGTATTGCCGGGTTGAAGACATACACCTCGGTGTCGGTCGAGAGAAGTACAAGCCCATCGCAGTGCGCCATGACGTAAAACGACCCGAACTCGCAATGGAAGGTTGTGGAGTGCACGAGGCGCGCCTCGCCCTGCCCCTCTTGCCAAGAGTAGAAGGGGATGTGGTTGGATACGTTGGTCGGCCAGACCTCTTCTTCGATCACCTTGTCCACGGTAAGTCACTACCAGAAAAACTGGGGTTGCCGACGGCCAAATCTATGCCGACGGCACCCGTCGGCATCTATGGACCTATGCCGACGGCCAAGGAAAGGCCGTAGGCGTAGAAAAGCCGTCGGCATACATTCATCTATGCCGACGGGGCCGTCGTCATAGACCAGGCCATCGGGACTGCCCGAGGTACGCCTACGGGGCCCGTCGGCATAGGACAGGCCGTCGGCATAGCCAGGGCCCACCTGCCCGGTCAGCGCTGACCATTTGACGGCGTTGATCCTACGCCGACGGGCGGTAACGGCGGCCGTCGGCATATCTGTGGCAGAGGTATGCCTATGGCAAAGCCGTCGGCATAGGCCCCTCTGCCACGTCAGCGATCCGTGTGCCACTCCACGTCATCGATCCGTGGGACAACCTCCGTGTGTGCACAGATATGCCGACGGCCTTGCCGTCGGCATACATTTATTTTAATTAATTTTTTTATTTGTTACTTTGGTTATCTGTGGCAGAGGTATGCCTACGGCACAGCCGTCGGCATAGGCCCCTTCGCCACGTCATTGATCCGTGTGCCACGCCACGTCATCGATCCGTGGGACAACCTCCGTGTGTGCACAGATATGCCGACGGCCTTGCCGTCGGCATACGTGTATTTTACTTTATTTTTTATTTTTACTCTGTTTTGCTATTTTTACTTTATTTTAGTTTTTGTTTTTGTATAAGATAATTATGCCTTATCTAAAAAAACATACCCGATGTTATATCGATTGCCCCCCGTTACGAACGTCGCTATCGCCGTGTCACAGAGGGGGGAAACGGTCGACACGGAAGGAATTGTGGTTGGTGGGGGGATTCGGGGTGTAGCTATGTCACCGAAACATCGCACGGGTCCCGATGCATATGTGAAAGTGTTCATGCATGCGTAGACGCCCGTCTTGGGGCTCCGGGGTGTGCCCCCCCTCACGGACGGCGCTGCCGCCGGTACTTGGAAGGGGGAAACGGACGCGTGGGGTCTACACGGAGGGGATCTTGCTGTGGGTCTGGCCCGGATGTTGCTCTAGAGTGTTCCTATGGGCTGACCTAACACAACCGGGTGGGGAGGTCCACTGGTCAAAGCCCGTCCGTGCAAAGTCAAAGGGCTAGATCGCGTGGTCAAACGCTACAGGGTTAGGCGGGACGGGGGCACTAGGGGTAGCAATGCCATCGGAGCGTCGCACCGGGCCCTCATACATGCGGGGTGGTGTGGTGGCATGTCCGAAGAGGCGGCACGTGTGTCCGGGGTGTGCCCCCCCTCACGGACGGCGCCGCCGCCGGCACCTGGAGGAGGAGGAGGAGGAGGAGGAGGAGGTGGAGGAGGAGGCACGCGAGGAGGAGGAGGAGGAGGAGGTTGGGGAGGAGGTTGGGGAGGGGGAGGCAGGCGAGGAGGGGGGTGGTGGCGGGGATGATGGTGGTGACGGGAAGGGGGTTGACAGCAAGGGATGGCTGCGTGGCAACGCAAAGCTACCAAAGCAGGTTCCTGCTACTGAGGAGCAGAAGTGGCTCATTGAGCCCACGGGAAAAGAGTAAGTGGTTCATTATTTTGCTTGCCACATGCATATTCTGGTTGTTATTTATTCTGCTTGTCACATGCTAATAGTTCATTCTTTTGCGGCAACTGGATATATTCTAAAGGGGTCCATATTCCCAACGGCCTCATCACCGTCTTGCTGAAGTTATACTGGCCGGGGTTGTACTGTCCGGATCCAGTCAGGCAGCCGGACCGTCGGGTTTTGGCCACGAGCTGGGACCACTGGGAAGCGGCCCTCCACGCGGACCATGAGACACATGCCAAGGCCGTGATCACTACTTTCTGGGTGAGTTCTCTTCAGAAGCACAAGTCCATTCTAGTTTCATGAATGATTTAACTCATGGCTTCTTCCATTCTTGTTTCATGCATGATTGTAGAAATTCTATCGAGTTCTTCCGGAGCACAGGGCTAGAGCGGACCAGATCGTGCTGCGCCAATGCAAGATGAAGGCCCGCCAGATGCAGTACGAGGTGCGCTATGTGGCCATCTCGACATACTACCACGACGTTCTTGGTGTGAAGATGACCAAGGAAGAAGCGTGGAGGATGGGCATTACCTTGGAGAGGCCCGAGTACTTGGCGGTAAGTATAAAAGATTTTTCATTATGCTTTCATATATTATGCTTTCATTATGCTTTCATTACCATGTGGTACATTCCACCGTTTCATGTTGACATGCCATTATGCTTTTATTATGTAGGTGTGTCCAAATTGGTGTTATGGAAAAGATGAGTCTTGGGCGGCATTGGTGGATCTTTGGTGTGATGGGGCTGGAGCCTGTGCGGCTATGAGAATCAAAAATAAGGCTAACCGAGGGAAGGAGGGAGTACATGCTCAGGGAAACCGAAATCACTATCTCCACAAGGCAGTTAATGTATGACTAACCCCATTAAACATTCTTCTTCTTCTATTTACCATCACTTTCTTATGTATGACTAACCTCTGTTTGGTGGTGCAGGAGAAGAAACTGAAGCGGCTGCTCTCAGACATGCAGGCGTGGGAGATCGCCCATACGCGGAAGGACTCCAAGCCTGGCGAGCCCAAGTACTACGGCAAGAAGACCGTGTGGAGGAAGGAGGCCTACTCCGCAGCGTATCTGAAGTTACATCCTGACACACCTGACCCCATTGCGGCGGATCTGGACGACAGGGCGGTGGTGAGCATGGGGCCCAAGGAGCACGGTCGGGAGGCGGTTCTCGATGCTGTGGTCACTCCGACTATCTCCTACACACAGCTCCGCCGGATCGACCCGAGCTTGAGCCAGCGCACGAGCCAGCCAGTGTCCAGTTCACAGTCCCTCTTTCAGGAGCAACAATCTGTAAGTATTTTCCCTCTTATCTTCATTGCTCACTTTATTTTCCGCATCTAGTAGTTTTATGAGTTCCATCATGTCATACCGTAGGCCTACCTGGAGTACACACGCCAGGAGACCATGGCGTGGCATCTGAGGCTTCATGAACACCAAGTGCAGAGGGATCGCCAGGTGGAGCAGGCTTTTCAGGAAATGGCGGCCGGCAGGTGTCCTCAGTTGCAGCCAGCACAATGCCCTCCAGCACAACCAGTGCTGCTGACCTTTGAGGAGTTTGTGGCACAGAACGTTGGCCCCTCGCCGGTTAGTTCATCCCCAATCTATTCACCCCAAGCATGTCATGCCTTTCAACACAGTCATATATCCCATTAATATGTCTTTTCAACATCCAGGAAACAGGTGGATCTATCGTTGGCGGTGGTCTTCGCAGCACTTCGGAGACACGGAGCCCGACCACTCTGATCCACGGAGGCGGAGGCGGAGGCGGAGGTGGAGGCGGTCTTGGCGGTAGCGCTGCCGGAGGCACTGACGACCTGGGCTTCGGCGCTCTTGGCGGTGACGACCTCCGCGGTGCTCGACGTCCTGGCGCTTAAGCCTTTGGGTCACATTGTGGCGGTTCTCGATGTTGTGATACTTATATGCTTGTGGTGTTTCTTATCTTATTGTTGTTTGTGAGATTCTTATATGCTTGGTGGTGATGATACTTATATGTTTATGCTTTGCGATGTTTCTTATGATGTGTGATGATGAATTTGTTGTGTGATGCTGCTCCTTACTGTTACGTGATGTTGCTTCTTATATATGCTGCTTCTTATATATGTTGTGTATATTCAAATGAATTGAGCTGAAAAGAAACAGAAAAAAGAAAAAAAAAAGCATAGGCCTGGCGTGAGCTCCCAGTGGTCGACACGTGGCAGGTCTATGTCGACGGCCTGGCCGTCGGCTTAGTTCTGCCCCAGGAGTGCCCAGTTGCCGACACGTGGCATGTCTATGCCGACGGCCAGGCCGTCGCCATAGGCAAGCCCTAGGAGCAACGACTTCTCGCCACGTGGCACCTCTATGCTGACGGCCTGGCCGTCGGCATAGTTCTAAACTAAGCCGACGGCCAGGCCGTCGGCATAGATGTGCCACGTGGCGAGAAGCCGTTGGTCAGCAGTTGACGGCAGTCGCCGTTAGGCGATGGCGTTGCCGACAGACAGGGCCATCGACATAGATGTACGGCCACCGTCGGGATAGGGTCTATGCCGACGGTCATCCTGGCTACGCCGACGGATATGTTGCCGACGGTCCTATGCCGACGGCCGCCGTCGGCATAGGCCTGTCCCGACGGCTAGTTAGGGCTATGCCGACGGCCCTGGCCGTCGGCATAGAGTGCGATTCCGGTAGTGAGTGGGGTGATGAGGAAGGAAGGCTCGTGTTCTTGGTTCTTGACAGATTGCCTGAGATGCGAGCGGATGAAGCATGGATCGGAGATGGTGCCACGCCATGCCTTGCTGACGGACTTGAACCGTATGAGAGATTTCACGGGCAGCCGAACAAGAATCTCGAAGACCATTTCGTCTGGTAGCACTGGCCAGTGCCGCACTCGCCTCCTGTATACCTTGAGTATTTCTGGGCGGCTGGTTTTCACGTCCATAGTTTCGTGGTGTCCTATATTCGTTAAGCTGGGTGAAAAACTGCCCGTTGTTCATGGACAGCGACGGGCAGGAGTATATATATTGGGGTTGAACACAATCAGGCAAACGGACATGAAAACTAATCGGACTGCAGGCCGCTTCCCTCACCGATCCGGACACAAAGACGAACAAATAGAAGTGAAACACGAAGGTAATCCCGCGCGGCCTAACCCAAACATCAAGCGAGGGCAAGCCCATTCTCTCAAAGCAATCAATCAATCGGTGGAAATGGCTATTTTCATTGGCTCAAAATAAAAAGGCTATTTTCAAGAAAGCTATAGCCGTGTCTCAAAAAAAAAAAGGATACAGCCAGAGGAAAATCCTATAGATCGCGTATTGGTCGGCTCATGTGCGGTTTTTGTTTCCATTTTTCATTCTCTTTTTCCTTATTTTTCTTTTTAGGCGGTTTTCCTTTTCCCTAGATTTTCTTAGTTTTTTTCAAATTTTTTCAATATATGAACATTTTTCAAACATATATGACCATTTTCTACAAAATAACAAACACTTTTCGGAGTCTGTGCACTTTTTAGAAATTCATGAATACTTAATAGAATTTATGGCATTTTGAATCCATGAAATTTCAAAAAAAATATGAACATTTTTAAAATCCGTGAACACTTTTAAATTGGGTGAATATTTTTCAAATATAAGATCATTTTCCAAATACACAAACATCTTCTTAAATATAAAAACATGTTTTAAATCCTGAATTTGTTTAAATTTGTCAACTTTTATTTTCTGTAACAAAAGATCAAATCTTATTGGACTAACCCATTTATGGATCCTTGTAAGTATAGGAGTAATTCCTTGCTTAAGGCGATGAATATGACCCCAGAAATAATAGATCTATAGTGTGGGCCCTCCATGTCAGTATATAGCAGTTGGATCGCCCACGTGTCGTTGCACATGGGTTGACACATTTGTGGATTTGGGTGTGATTACTTTGCTTTCATTGTTCCTTTTTCATATATTTTTTACCTTTCTTTTTTATTTATTTTATTTTCTTGTTTTTATTACTTTTATTTTAGGTTTCTTTTTTCTTTTTTCTATCATTTTAGTTTTTTAGCTTTTGTTTGTTTTTAAAGAAATATTTTTTAATTAAATTAAAATTTCCAAATATAAGAAAAGTTTTCCATACTATGATTTTTTTTAAGTAAACGAAAATTTATTAATATATTAAAAGTATACTATAAAAAAGAGAAATAGACTAAAAAGTCCATAAAATCATTAACATATTATAGTCTATTTGATGCATCAGTAAACTACGATGAACTTATCTTGATAATAGAAATAGAAATTTGAGTAAACTTACCACCTTTGCCATTGTGTAACATAAAACTTTTTTATTTCTCTTCCCGTGAAAACAACTTTTTGAAACAAATACCAAAAAACATTTCCTATAAACAAAAAAATACCGCCACCGTTAACAAAAAAATGGGTCACTACTAGAACAAAATCGATCATTACATGATACTTAGATTGATCAACTTAATGAAAATATGCCCTAGAGGCAATAATAAATGATATTACTTATTTCCAAGTTTGTAATTAATGTTTATTTTATGTGCTATAATTGCAACGGTTCTCGAGTCTGCAATAAGGACTAGGCTCATAAGAAAACGTATATGTATGTGTGGAATAATAAACGATAAATATATTCCTAGTCTCGTTAAGGCTAGCTCAAGTGTTGCATGATGGGTTGTTTTCCTGATCGTGGGTTGTTTTCCTGATCGTGGGCATATTTAAAGTAACGAGGATGCCGAGAACTTTGAGGACACATTATTAGAAGAACACTTGTGCTGAACAGACACAATTGACTGTTATACTATTAGATCATATCGTCACGGGTTAATAGTATAAACACACAGATGCTAACGTATGGATGATTCCTTAGACCATGATAGTATCAAGGATCTTCATACTAGATGTTGTACTTTGGGGTTCGTAAAATGTCAACCGTAACAGGGAGATCATAACGACAACTTACAGGTGCATCGAAAAAGTATGATAAGGTACTTGATAGCTCAAGAGTGAAATTTTCTCATCCGACGATGGAAAGATATTCTTGGAGGCCTCTTCGTGTGACAGTATCAATTATCATCTTCTTAGAAACAGCGTGACTTGTTCACGAGGACGCCGGAACACGGGAATGAGAAAATAGAACAAAACTAATAACGCGGATCACTAGCATAGTGATAAGTGTTGGTTCATAGGGATGCCAATAGACCTCTCCTCAGGTTTTGTAATGTATCACCAAGGAAAAGGAATAGCACGGGAACAACAGGTTCACCTAATAATTATGATTGTGGGTATAGGGGGTCAATATGGATGTCCACGGTTCCGCTATTGATCATTGACTGGAAGGAGTTCCGATCATGTCTATACTTTACCAAACTTGCGAGATCACACTTTTAAGGGTCACCGATCGATTTGTTGAGTATTATAACTGTAGGAGCTTATGTAGTTTGCACCGAAAGAGTTTTGGATAAGGAAAAAATGTTTTGGAGAGAGAAACGGAAGGTTTTGGAAGAAAACCAGGAAATCTAGAAAACCGGAAAAGTTCTGAGTAACCCTAGAATGCATCCGAAAGTTGTGGGAAGGTTCCAAAAGTTTCTGAAACCTCTTGAAATATTTCGTATGGTGCCGTGGGGTTGCCATTTGGCCAGGCCCAAGTGGGGCAGCCCTACATGGGCCACTAGGCCCATTAGTGGGGGCGCCCCCATTGCTTTGGAGGGTAAGCCCAGTGCATCTAGGGTTGGGAGAGGGGGGGCACACCTCCTTGGGGGCAGCCGGCCCTAGATGGGGCGTACCCCTTGGGGCTGCCTCCTCTCCAAGTCGACCATCTCCCCCTAGGTGTTATAAAAATAGGGGAGAGGCAGCCCCTTTGAACACATCTTTTTATGTGTCGTTGCTACACCGTCCCTCTCCCTGCTGCAAATTACTCCATGTCGCAAGGCTGCTACTCCTACATTCTTGTACTCTGACACTGATTAGCTCTAGATGGTGAAGCCATGTCGGATCGTTAATTCCGTATGGGTGGATACCGGTAGAGAGGTCGTGTGTTCGATCTTTCTTCAAGGGAAATAATTCTCATGGTTGGGAGGTTTAATCCTCGGGAATATGCACCAACGATCTACACCAACTCTCCTTCCATTGCACTCTAGTTGGTAACGATATAATCTAATCTCTTTTGCATCTTCATAGTGCTCCTGTGATTTGATTCGTAGGACGGATTTTTCTATTTGTTTTATACTACGTTTCCCAACACTACTCACACCATGCACACTATATATGATTTCAAGCCAACTGACCTAACAAATTTACAAACCAAAAGGTCAACCAAATCGATAAGTAGCTGGCATTTTCATTTGCGCAATTAGAATATGTGTATATCATCACATTACAGTATAGTATATTCCGAGGTTTGTTTTAATTCTTTTTCGCTTAATTATAAGTAGATTGTAGTTTTATCATATATGTTTGATTAGCCATCTCTCAAGGGTGCAAGACAAGCACAACTATTAAGTTCCACTTCCACCGACCCACCGTATAAGTTAACTCATCAGGTCGGACTCCTTCGGATTCCAAATATAATAAAAACTACATGCATGCAGAAATAAAATAAAAAAGGCATGTAGAAGCAACATGTCCAAGAAATACATCAACATAACCCAACTCCAGGTCCGACCCATCATCTAGACCGACACCAATTTTCCATAAGTAGTAATCTCTGCAAAATCACTAATTAGAGGATACCCCTTGCAAAGATCACTCCCACCTTCTCTGGTGATGACAAGTCGATCACCGCCGCATGCCACTTGTTGTAGCCAAAGAGTTTTGGTGGGTTGTTTGTTTGTGCCTTTTTTCTTGGATTTGATTTTTTAAAATGATTTATCTTTTGAATCGTGCGTCCAAATTTCGAATTATTTTCACCATTGTGTTTCTCGCATCGAGATCTTCAAAACTAGATCAGATGTTGATATATTTCGACAAACCTTTTTTGAAAGAAATTTTTCTACTAAATTGTGCTTCAAAACATACGAAAGTGGTCTTCATTATTTTTTTGGGCACACGGTTGTGCTTCACACTGAAGCACATATATGCTTCGTGCACAAGCACAACTATGTTTCATGCAGAAGCACACCTATGTGCTTCACTTTTCAGAAAAGCACAATTGTGATTTCACGTGAGAAGCACAACTATGCTTCACGCGGAAGCACTACTAGGGTTAAACCCCAAATTAAAATCCTGATTTTTTTTTCTTCCAACAAACCCATAAAAACCCCCAAAAAACAAAGAAAAACCAAACTGATGTCCGCCCAGCATGCGCATGGCAGCGTTGGAGCACTCCACGCTAAAAAAGGGTCCGTTGGTTGAATCCCGCAAGGGTAACCTTCGACTAGTTGCTCACATGAGCTCCTGTCATATCTATTGTCCTGGCCAAAGTCTTCCTATTCCATGCACTACACGCGGAATAGTTGAGGTAACACACACGCTCCCTCACTGAGTAGTCCAGCCCACTATTGGTTTGGTTGGGACGAGTTTTCTCTCTTTTCATTTTGGGATGAACTTTCTTTGAACCAGTGCCGCAATAGTTACCACCACAGCACCTGCTTGGGTTGAGCACCTTGCCCTATTTTGAGTTGGTTCTTTGAATAAAAATTTAATCCAAATGCGACTAGGACTCGGTTATAATTTCTACGTAAATTATTTCACAAAGGAAAAAATTAAGAGAAAATTAAAAATATTCATGATTTTCTTTGAATACTCACAAAGTTTTGATTGTTTTAAGGAATCCTAAAATAAGTCACAAGTGTTAAATCAAATAAATATTAAAGAGGAAAAAAATTGGAAATATTTAAGCAATGTTCATGATTATTTTATGAATTATAAAAATAAAAAGGGGAGAAGAAACGAAAAATCAGGAAAACCATGTGGAACCAGAAAATTGCGGAAAAAAAATCTAGGAAAGAAAAAGAATGAAATAAACCATTAGAAAGAGAAAAGGGAATACAAAAAAAAGAAACCATAGTAAACCAACTAAAACTGTTGAAAATGGCCTAAACATAATGGAAACTATTGGATGAAAACCACCGTACGCTAGCTATCCCGCTCTAATTATTAGGAAGATTTGTCGTATGCCTAATCACCATAGCTTCCCTATAAATCAAAGCCAGCACATTCTTGCATTTCCATGAAGTGTAGCACAACTACATCGCCTCCCAGTACCAACACAGTCACACCCACATGGAATTCAGATACTCAGTACTCTCTCCTTCACGGTAATGTGTTCGTTTATGCATAGTGCTAGAACTACTAGAGATTATAGAGTTGTTTCACTAATCGCAATAATATGAACTGCAACAAACAACCCCCCCTCCCCCCCGCAAAAAAGAGAGAAAGAACGGCAACTCAATACAGAATTCAAATTCACAAAACTTAGCTAGAATGGCTTAACATCAAGGTAAATAGTTGATTGGTAAAATGCCGACGAAATCATATACAACATAAGACACCGAATTTATTTTTTTGAAACTAGAGGGACACAAAGAATGGTCTCAGATGGGGCAATGCCATGCAAGAAGCACAACCTTGTAACATGCATGAGCAAGACGGGAATTTCAAATATCATGTATCCTGACAAATAAGCATCCCCTTGTTTATATATAAAATACAGATACATGATTGTATTTACAAATCATTAACAATCACACATAAAAAAAGATGCGGTCATATACAATACAAACCCATTTACCTGGCTGATAAGTGTGAAATAGAGACGGTGGCCTTGGATGCAGAGGATGAACTGGACGTGGATGTTTCACCTCTCACTCTACTTATTGAATCGATAAAAGTTGGCCTTGTGGGCAGTATCTCTGGAGAATTTCTTGATAACAACAACACAACTACCTCTGACATCGTTGGCCTTGAAGCAACAGCCGATTGCGTGCACAGAAGCGCTATCTCTATTATTCTTTTTACCTCTTCTGGCATATATTCTTCATGATCTAACGATCCATCCACCAACTTAATCACGTTCTCATTTTCATATAGCTTCCATGCCTATATAGTCAACGGGCGTAATCAAATGTATGTCTTAATATAGCATCAGGTGTGCGTACATAAGTAGACCTCACTACAGAAATTAAGTGTGCCTATACAATCATCATGCCTATACAGAATGATCACATCTTCATCAACTATTAAAGGCATACCTATTTAAGCTTCTTATTGAGGAAAGATGATTGGGAAATACTGATGTGCAATAAGTATATTGTCTCGATTGCCCTTTCCCTGACCTATTAGAAATCTGGGCGCTCACATTTTTAGGATTGTCCGATGGCTGTGAAAGAGCACGTCTTTCGTTTCAAATTTTTGCTACTCTTAGGGACAAGGTGAAATTTCATTTTTCTAGAAGAAGTGGTTGGAAAACGCCACCTTCCGCCAAAAAATAATACGCTTGCACAAGTACTGAGTAAGTATGTGCCTAATGTGACGTTTAAACGAGATCTACTTGGTTCATGCCTCGCAATATGGCGTGCTCTGTTGGGGAGGTTGTCATTAGTCCATTCGTCGCAAGGCCATGGGGTTTACCATTGGAATCTTCATTAGAATGTTAGATTTTCGGTTAACTCTATATACCACAGAAGTGTTCACTCAGACTTGTTAGTCGTAAAGAACAAAAGGATTCAGAAGTCGAAGGTACCACTGAAACTAAAATATTTTTGCGGTGCCTACGTCAGGGTGTGACCCTGATACATGATAACCACACTAGCCGCAACTGGCCTGGTAAGCAGTATTTGTTGTAGTCATGAAGGCAAGCCAATAAAACACCTCTTCTTTCAATGTAGTTCGTGTGCGCTACATGATTAGCCATCCAAGCTATGTCTAACATGTATTCACCACATAGTCTGACTATGTAGAAATGAATTGTTTTTAATGGTAAAACTCCTCTCCTTACAGGTTATCTACCGGTATACGCATTGGCTTTTACGTGGTCTACTCTTCAATGACATGAGCACCGACCTCCATACTTGATGGTGTGTAAGTGACTGGAGAGGCTAACCAAGGACTTTTTTTTTATTACTCAACATGAATGGCAGCATAGTCTCTAGAGTGGTCTTGTGCAAACCTCTCCATAGGTAGCCTGGTCTTAATAGACTTTGCATGTTTGCCAACGTGTAAATCTGTGTGCGCGCCCGCGTGCGCACGTGTGTGTATGTGCGCGCATCATAGTCATGCAGAGGCCGAATATAAGCTTGTTGTGCTCGTAACACTTGGTGAGATATTATGAGTTAATAAAGCATCATTTAACAAAAAATATTATAAAAATCATGTCCTTAAAAAACTAACTATTGAAGTTAATCTTAGGGCATCTCCAAGGGAGACCCGCAAAACACCGGTATATGTTCGGCCGGACATATTTGTTCACTTTTGTAATCCAATGCGGACTTGTATCAGTCCGGTCCAAATTCCGGTATTTTAGAGACAAAAGTAGGGGAGCTTTGTCGGAGTCTAGACATGCAATTGACCAATCACATGCATGGTCACTCTCTTCTCTCTCTCCTCCCATATATACGAACATGCATGGCCCCCCTCCTCCTCTCTCTCTCTCCTCCCAACCCACAAATATTCCACCACATACATGGTCTCCATCTACTTTTTCTCCTCCCAGCTGGATACTTTACAATTAGTGCTGGATTGCTCTCTCTCGTGTCATTTCTGCGGACCACTTTCGGACACAAAAATGGACATATACCTGAGGAATTTGCGAGTCGACGTTGGAGATGCCCTTAGTGAAGAATGATTCTAAAGCAATATAAACACAGGTAGATGCTTACTTAGCAAGAATTTTGTCAATTACTTGCTAAATCTTGAATCATATAATGAAAACCAGTCAAGTAATTCATATCACCAAATTAGGAAGTGGTTATGTAAAATATGCAAGCCATATGGGGCAATATATGGAACCAAGAGAGGCTTTTCAGTATAAAGATGGATACCGATTCAAGTAGGTACTGTGTTTCAGCCTCGACCCTTGTATCATTGATTTTCCGACCACTTATAATTTCCAAAATGACTATACCAAAGCTATATGTGTCAACCTTCTCTGATAGCTGCCCGTGGATTGCATACTCGGGAGCAGTGTAACCCCTGCTCAGTAGAAATATATAATTAGAAAAGAAGCAATGTGACCAATGTTATTTGCACGTTCAAACTTACAATGTTCCTGCAAATCTAGTGCTGAGATGACTATGATCATCAGGTAGGAGCCTTGCCAAACCAAAATCAGCAATCTTAGGTTGGAAGTCATCATCAAGAAGAACATTACTAGATTTAATGTCACGGTGTATGATACACACATGGAACTCTTCATGAAGATACGCAAGGCCACGAGCCATGCCAACAATGATATTGAATCGCTGCTTCCAGTTAAGTGTTCCACGTCTCTCACCTATTATGCAAGAAAGTGTGCATGTGAGACCATCACGTAGAGATGCGGGTCAGCACTGTCATAAACTAATAAACTCAATTTGCTAGATTAAGGGTGTAATTGCCTTTGCATAAGAGCAGTTTTAACATGCTCCGTCTTACCTCCTCTTTTCACATGAGAGGTAAGAGTATATAATAGATCTGTGTCGTTGATTCATTAATTAGTAGTCAGATTAACTCTTACCTTCTTACCTCATATGTAAAAAGAGGGGGTCAGAGGGAGCATGTTAAAATTTGCCTTTGCATAAACAAAACTACCATGGGATTATTTTAGTCTAGCATAGAGGTGTGAGTGTATGATTCAGTCTAGATTGATGAGACCTTCTAGAGCAATCAAGTGGGGAATAATAGGCACAGTCCATATAAGATATTTTCTCACATGTCGAACCTGGCAGAGCGACAATTTTGGGTCAAGGGTGGACCAAAAATTTATTTTCATATGAATTTTGGCTCATGTTGGGGTTTTCCTATCTTTTTGCCATGATATAAATAATGTTTGCGAAATATTAGGGTGCACCGAGGTCCGACCATGTGTCCAACGAGTGGGAAAACAAGCCAAGTAGATGAAGGAGCAAGGATCAATAGAGCATACCATAGAGGAACTTGTCAAGGCTACTATTTGCCATATATTCATAAACAAGGAGGCATTCGGAACCCTTGCGAGAACAACCAAGAAGCCGGACAAGATTTCGATGTTGAACATTGCTAATCAGCTTTACCTCACTTTCAAAATCTTCTTTGGCCCTGCTAGTTTGCATTACTATCAACCTTTTTACTGCCACAATTTTCCCATTTTTCAGCAAACCCTGTTAGAAATTGACAATTAAAAAACTTATGTAATAATCTAATAAAGTACAACAACAAACAATGACTTGGTATCATGATGTTCTTATTCTATTATTTCTGTGATGTAAAATTGCATTATGTCTGCAAATCTTCATAGTGGATTAAGTATTTCAAGATCACCATACCTTAAAGACATCTCCAAAACCTCCTTCTCCAATTTTACTTTTCTCATTGAAATTATTGGTTGCGGCCTTAAGATCGTGATAGCTAAAACTTGTTGGACCTTGCAGTTCCGTTGCTCCAAGTATATCACCTAAAAGAAGATACAGTCAGGTGAGGATAGAAACAATCAAATATAGATTAATTTATTTTATATTCCAACTACCTTTCTAAAACAATTTAATATGCAAAAAAAGGGTTGTCAAAAAATGGAACTAATTACACTTGTAAATACAAAAAAATTAATACATATGGTTCTTTGCCAAATGCTAATTCATTTAGTATATTATGCCCTTATAAAAATAGGCAAATCCTGGAGTTTTTGAGTAACCTGGCTGTCTAAAAAATAATTTTAGAAATGCCACCTTTCCCTAGCTATCAACACTTGATATCTTTTGAATAGCGCTAAAAAAATTACAGAAAAATGAAGACATGGTGAATACAAAAGGAGCATCCCTAAAAAAATTAAGAGAAAAGGAAAATAAATATAAATACAAGAGGAATCAAACTTCCGCAATATAACTACAAATTATGGGATAATTTGAAGGTGTGGCGAGAGGTGCACCCCTGTTTGAAAATAACGAAATTTCATATTTCAAAATATTCAGACATATATACTCTGTTTGGTTTTTATGCTTCTAACTTTTAGAAATATGATCAAAAATTTCTAGCGCAAATTAATCCTTTTTTTGGCATGATTTTGATAAGTGCTCGTTTTATAGCAGAAAATATGTTAAAAAATTTGAGAAAGATGAAGATACTTAAGTACGTAAACCCTGAAATCAATCGCTCACACCCACACATACAGACCCCAACACCCACACACACACATGTACGATACCAATTCCCTTTTTATATGTCTCGACTTTCACTTCCTCGTGTGACAAAATGGCTACTTTCCATGAAAAAATTCAAAGATTTACATGTTCCTTTTACATTGGAATACATTTTTTTTCAATTTTACTGTTCCGTGGGTGTGCATGCTTGATGGAGCCATTTCGCTTCTCTTGACATTATGTTACTTCAAGGTGGAAATTGTATGGAGGCCATGACTCATGCAAACATGTCTACTTCTACCTCTGCAAAATTCAGTGCCAAAATATATGATAAAAACATCGTAAATTTACTTTGTTTTCATAGACTTCTATAAAATTATCAGTTACCAATATGGATTGTTTACATACTTATCAAAGGCATTCTTACTACTATGAAAAAATTATGATAGTGACCTAGTAACAATGGATATTGTGTCATTCATGCCGGTATCAATAAATGGCTGATGGTCATTGAAATAAAGCTAAAATCCACACTGTGATAATATAGTCAAATATGTGGAAAAAGTCAACATCTTGCTCTCTTGTTACATAATTTGGGAGTCCTGTGCAATGGATGAAATAGGAGCCTATGTCGGATTGTGAAATGACAGAATTGTATGCCATCATCATCATGGCAAGTCACGACAATTGTGACATGACACTGTGGATGTTCTCTTGAGGCATCTCATTCAATTGAACTTACATAATCACTTCATTACCGTCAAGATGACTAAATGGAAGCAACTTTTTTTGAACTCGAGGAAAAAAACATGTTCCACTAATTAAGAAGTTTTTTTGCCTAGTTAATGACATCGACTTGGAGCGCATTCGTAAGATCACATTGAAAAAAAATGACAAGAACCAAAGAGTATTAACTTCTCGAAAGTGATGTACTTCGTAACATTTACCTCTTTGTGGCTTCTTTAGCTTCATAGACCGCCAGGTCCAAAACAAAGCTAATAACCCTAGAAGCAACAGGAAGGCCAGACTTCCCAAAATTGCTCCTACAATGGCCCTCTTCCCTCTTGCTTTTCCTGTAAAAAAAATCATGAATTGTGAGCTCTGATCTGAAGATGAACTTTAAGTTAGAAACATAAGAAAATCATTGAGTTTGTTGTTTTTGTAGAACATATTATAACAATCCAATTGTCATCATAGTTCAACCAAACACGCTCCCTGAAGCAATTAAATACGTCTTACCATTGTGACAAAATAGAGAATGTTAAAATTCAAACTAACCCCAAACACTGGGTTCCAAACGTTTAAAAATATGATCGAGGGTACTAAAGTTGAATTGGCCATTAGGTGATGCAAGACACGTAAGAGAGGTAAATATGGTCCACTAGCCCATGGTGGACTAGGGCCTTCCTCTTGACTTTGTCTTTGTATTCCTCCTTTTCATTTGACTTGTTGACTATGACTACTCGGTTGGTCCTTTGTTGAACTGGCCTAACTTTGACAATTTGCCACGTAGATGCCACATAGAAAAGATGGAGAACCCCATCCTAAGCAACCATGAACGGGAAAAGACCCACCACCACATATAACCATGCATCGAAAACTATTTTTTATTTTATTATTCTACTTATATTAAATATATATTTTACAACTATATAATAGGTCGTATGTATTTTTTATTTCGGTTCATGTGTTAATAATCTAAATATTATATTCCACACAATCAAATCTAATTGAAATATATTGCAATCGATTCCTATAGCAACGTGTGAGGTATCATTTAGTTCACAGAATTATTATCACTCCAACAGGAGCCCGGGCCCCTTGACCGGTACTCACAACAATCATTGCTGTGGTTGCAGGTCAATTCTTAGATTTGATTGATCTTCTATGCAGATTCCACAATTTGGGAATCGTTTGAGAAAAAGCAATTTTGAAATACAACACTACTTCAGGTCGACACTTGGTCAGGGTCTGATCAAACAAAAATCAGAGCAAAGATGTCGTAGCCACAGGAGGAACTCACCAGAGTGCAAGTAAGGCGTCAGGTCTGCGGTCGCATTAGCTGGGAAGAAGGGCTTATCAGAGTACCTCATGAAGCACCCGGCGTCCACTGCGCGGCCGTCGGAATTGGGCGGGCACCGGTCAATGTTGCTCGCAGCTACCTCGAGGCACTGCGCGCAGCCGTCCTGCCGGACCGTCTCCACACACTGCGCCATGGCGTACACGCCGGCGCCTGCGGCCGCGGCAGCTAGCCGCGGGAAGCGAGGCACGGCTGCCGCGAGGTCGCTGATCAGCGCCTGCACCGCGCCGTCGAAAGCGGCGCCGGGCACGGCGGAGCCGTTGCAGCGCTGCGTGTTGCCAGGGAGGGTGGATTGGTCGAAGAACGCCACGCTCTCGTACCGTATGACGCAGCCATCGAGGATGGCGCGCCCGCCGTTAGCGGCCCCGCAGGCGGCGTGGATGCGCGCCGCAGCGGCGTCGAAGCAGGCGACGCAGTCCCTCCCGGTGACGTATGGGCGGCACTGCGCCAACGCGAACGCCGGCGCGGCGGCGCGAGGCTCCGCTGCGGTGGCGAAGCCGCTGCCGGCGGAAAGGTTGGCGCGGAGCTCGGCGAAGGTGGAGTTTAAGGCGGCGAGGAAGGCGGCCGTGGGCGTGGCGTTGTACTGGCTGCATCCAAGGTTGAGCTGCGTAGCCTGCGGGTCAGCGACGGTGAACTGAACCGACGCGCAGGTGACCGCCAGCACTAGAGCCGGCAACAGCGGGAAGCGAGCCATGCGGTGCATCGGCGAGAGCAGAGGAGAGGAGACGAGAAATCGCCGTGGACGCTGGGTTTTGGGTTGATTGAATTGCCAAGTAGGAGTAGGAAGTTGCAGTGTAAGTTGGTTGGAGTTGATGGGACAAAAATGTGGAACTTAAGGGAAGCTCTACGTTTATTGGTCCCCTTCATATTTTATGCTTAGCTTTGATCTTAGATTTAACTAATAAAATGATAACGCATGTAACCAAAAATAATACGTATCTCTAAAACCTATATTCAAAAACGAATCCAACAATATAATTTTTGATGGCATACGTTATTATTTTCTTAGTTAAATATATGATCAGAATTTGGCAAAAATACTAAGGGGGGCAACAAACCATGGCAGAGGTAGTACTGCGTAGACGTCTCAATCCCTAATTATATTAATCACATTTATGTATTTTTAGTTTTAGTTCATATATATTTATAAATCCAAATACTCATGTCCATATAACCAATTTTTATTAGAATCATTGCAAGGAATCCCCGCAGCAACGCGCATGGTATCATCTTGTTTAATTACGGGTCCCTCCCATCATGTAATTTTACCTTAAACCTTCATCTCATCTCGTAAATGATTTCCGTTATGAAAAAGATCATGTGAATATTGGATTGCTGATGTTGGGGAGTCAGATGTATAATCCACTAAAACTTTTTATGGACTGGTTTCTCATTCTCATGAATATATTTAACAGAACTAGATCGGATGATTCTTAATTAGCAGTGACTTAGAAATAGCAAAGTCACAAATTATGCCGGATGATGAACCCTCTGTAGCACCAGAAAGTCAACCAAACTTAGCGGTTGGTCGGCGTGGAAGTATTCACAATCGGCTAGATTGGAGGGTAGAACAATGACTTGAGTTGGATCTAGCCCTCGAGATTCTCTAGAGCTAGCTCTCGCAGATTGTAATGACAATGTTGTTGAGTAATACAATGATTACACCAGCAAAAAAAAGAACTCTTGTAGGGGAGCGATGGCAGCGGCATGTCGACAACTCGTTTTGGCGACGACAGTGGTCGTTCGATGGTCTAGGGACCTTGGTGTAATTTTTTTAAAATGTTTAAAAAAGGCGTTAATTGAACGGTGTGTGATGAAGTTTCCTTCCCATCGCACTCGTGGAGGCTGCTCTCTGAGACGCGGATATTCCAAGTGCACATGTTGACGGCTAGCATACGGCAACTGAAAGAGACATTGTAAATTGTAATGTAGTGGGAGAGGAGTAGACTCACCCGTGTAGAATGGAATGGCGTGTCAATTGTCACTCTTCCCATGGCTTCTTCCTCTCAAAACTGTAGGCTCCGGCCGCTTCTGTTTGCCATCAACTGGATTGGACATGTGGTATACCCTTGGTCTGGGCGGGTGCCTGTCTATTAAATCAGAGAAAGCTTGATATTTCTTGACAGCGACACCTCTCCTTCCCTTTCTTCAATGGCCAACTTTCTCCTATCCGGGTAAGTGGACGTTTGCAGCGACACTGTACCATGTTGGCGATAAGGTTCTAGACACTGTTGGCATGATGGCGATAAGGTTCTCGACAGTTGCGCTGGTAATCATCAGCTAGCCGATGGATGGAGCAGAGAATGACTTCGACGAGTAAAGATCAATGGAGATTTGTGGCTGGTCTGCTTTATATATAAAACGGGGTGAAAGTTTTTTCGGTAAGATCAACGGTCAGAACTTGTAGAGACGGGTCTATTTGCCATATCTCAATGTCGTGACAGGGCTACTTTTCGGTCATAATTTTGGGGTGTTCACAGAAAGAAAATAATATATCTATGGCACTGATATCAGTTAAAGGTACTGTCGCATCAAACATGAAATATACGCATTTGGTACTCCCTAATCTCATAATATAATACAGCTTTCAAGCTAGTTTTAGCTTGCAAAAACTAGGAAAAAGCCTAGCAGTAACCGCGCTACTGATACGGCGCTACAGCTAAAGGTTAGCAATAGCGCTTGTTGGCACGCACTATTGCTATATCTACTTAGTAGTAGCGCATGCTGCAACAACCGCTACTGGTAATTACTAGTAGCGCTTCTCACTGCCCGCGCTACTACTATTATTTCGTATTCTATTTCTTTTTAATTTTAGGTCATATTCATACATCTTTATACAAGTTTTCATAGAGTACAATTTAGAGATTATTTTTACATTATAATGAGTTATTTCACTAGGTGAAAGTACCGTGGATTAGTTTCAAATGGATGGATCCTAAGTGACCAAGTCATGGATTATCACGATAATCTATAACTTGATCACTGAGGATCCATCCACTTGAAATTAATCCACGGTTCTTTCACCCAATAATATAATAACGTACTCATCATCATCATCATCATCATATTAATATAAAAACTCTTGCATCATATCATCACCAACAACACTAGCTAATACTCATCATAGTTATTACCACCAACACTATTTAATCATCATAGTCATAGTTAATCACCACCAACACTAGCTAATAATAATCATCATAGTCATCACCACCAACACTCATTCTAGCTAGCTAATCACTCCTGCTGCTCTCTCTCGGGTAAAATAGCATAGAACATGTGTAGCACTCCTGATTCATCATATTGGAGCATGCAGATGAACATGTCTCCTAATTGTGGGTTGCGCTTTTGATTGCTGCCCCCTAGTACTTCTCTGCTATCCTTCACAATTTTGTTCCATTCTTTGACTATTAAGACTTGCTCGCTTTTAGAAATTCTGAATGCACTCATGTGCAATGTAGGATGTCTTGGTCGTATGCTAACCATGGACATGCGACCTTTAGCCTCGATCCACTGAGGCACAACTATCATCGGGAGTCCCTGTTGAAGAACATCGTAGTAACATACTTAGCAATGAAGTTTAGCTTAAAAAATAATGTATGCAAAAGATGCACTGAGGACAAATAGTAAAAATCTTACCATCTTTCCTAAATAGATGTGACCGTGGTTCAGTACGAACACTATTGGTCGCACGTTCTGAGTACTAAGATTTTCAAGTTTAGGAAAATAATTTGTCTTGACAGTATGAAGATCCTCAAGCCATGAAATATAATGACTTATCTCCTCACAGTTTAGTTCAGCCCCGGGACAGTAGTAGGTCATATCTACCAAGCGCCGGATATGTTTGTTTGAATGGAAATAAGTTGCCAATAGAAATTAGTTGTCAACTATTTTTGAATAAACAATATCCAAGACATAACTATGGTTGAGAAACTCATATAATGGTAGAACTGGAGGCGTCTGCACATTGACCCAGATGTCGATATTATCTGCAATGTCATCTTCTAGACGAATATCAAAGGTGATAAGCATGTCAGGCTCAAATGCATAAGCCTTGCATAGTGCTCTCCATTGTTTGCATTCAAAATGGGTGTAGGTGTCTGAATTGTATAATTTTGCGGCAAAACTATAACCATGCCCGGTCCTCAAGTTAACTTTTTTTACCTGCATAGTTTTCATAGTACTGAAACCAACCTTATCCAAGACATACATTCTTGCATGGCAAGGGATATGCTAGTAGAATGGTAAAAAATTAAAATTATAAGTTGAAGCAAAAGAAGAAGAAGTCATGCTTAATTATGAAAAAAGACGTGTCGTTGTGACTTACTATATCCACTTCGAATGTGTCATCCAACTTGATGCTGAAGTGCCTACCACCAACTAGGTGAGGCCTGTCGCACAGGCCGCGCTCATTTTTGCAATATTCGCACATACCGAATTCCTTTTCGTTGTCAGACATTTATCCTATGTTCATAGTTGAAACATTAATTAAAAATTGACCGAAGGCAACTACCAGGAAACTCAACACACAGATCGCTATTACTCAATATGCAACGGGTTGACTTTAGGTCGGTTGAGTCTTCCTTCTAAAACTCTCATCTCACGTATATGGTGGGCACTCCCTATCTGATATTGCGACCGTCGGTGATGGTCGCTACTCTTCCTTTCCCTAGTGCATTACAAATATCTAGCACAAGGAAAAGAAAGAGAAGCGACCCCCACAACAACAGTCGGCATTCTTCTTCTCTCATATATGGTGGACACTCCCTCACCGTTTCGACCGTCGATGATGGTCGCTACTCCTTCTTCCCATAGTGCGTAACAAAGGTCTAGCACAAAGAGAAGAAGGATAAGCGACCCCCATGACAACAATCAGCATTCTTCCTCTCTCAAATATATATATGGTGGACACTCTCCCTCACTGAAAGACACACAAGGAGCCGAAACAGACCTAAAGTCAACCCGTTCCATATATCAAGCAATGACATAGAAAAAATGCCCTATGTTTTGCTGAAATATCATTGAATTCCCATTCTGGCAAATCACAAGCACTCGATATGCCCTACATTGTAGCACAAGTCATGCTAAAATTCATGAAATTTTTTTGCCTGACCTTTGCTAAAGACAAGACATATCGAGCGCCTGAAATTTGCCGGGAGGGAAACGAATCAACATTCCGGCAAAACATATGCCACTCGGAGGCACATTGCAAACAAGAACACCAAGGCATCCTCTATATTCAGAATGCATCATCATCGCCATCAATGACATGGCAACTACTCACCTAGAGTATATAGCACTAGCATTTTCATCATCGACATTTACAACACATTATAATTTGGCTATTCTCACCTAGAGGTCTTAAGGGGTCGACGATTGGGACAACTACGGAAATGAGGCAGGGGCAAACTTGTTTTCTGCATAAACAAAATATATTAACCACTTACTATAAATAAACTAATTTTATTAAGCACTTACTATAAATAAACTAATTCTATTAAGCACTTGCCATAAATAAACTAGTTGTATTAAGCAAATTACTATAAATAACCTAGTTAGTTAACCTAGCTAGTTAACCTAGATAATTAACCTAATTAAACTAGTTAACCTAGCTAGCCAACCAAGTTAACCTAGCTAGTTTGAATTTTTACTAATTTACTAAGAAATTCTACTCTATGCAAGAATAGAGTCAGGAGAGATGAGGGGGGGAGGAGGGAGCGGGGGGTGGGGGGAGGGAGGAAAGAGGAGGAGGGGGTGGAAGGAGGGAGGAGGAGGAGGGAGGAGAGAGGAGGAGGGGGAGGACGGCGGTGGGAGAAGGAGGCGACCAGAGGAGGAGGGAGGAGAGAGGAGGAGGGAGGAGGGGGATCTATGTATGTAGACACATGGATCCGTACATCTCGATCGGAAAAGAATCAATAGAAGGAGAATCGGACGATATCTTTCTCAAAACAAACAAAAAGGAAAAGAAAGAGAAAACATAAATCATGATCAACTAAGCCCTCTCGAGGGCTTGCTTAAGATCTTTTTGATTTTTTATTCTCGTTTTTTTACTAAACGAATAATCTTCTTTCCGAGGAAGGGGTAACATAGACGAAGGCACATATAGACAGATACAGACTTTTTCAATCTTTTGCCTAAGCGAGTCGGAGGAGGAGGGAGGAGGGCGCGGTGGGAGGAGGATGGAGAGGAGGGAGGAGGGCATACCGAGGACGGCGGCGGCGATGCGGTGGCGACGGCAATGTGGCGGTGGCGGAGGAGCGAGGCAGCAGGGAGTGAGGGGAAGAAGAGAAGATGGTCGGGGCGCGGGGGAGGAAAATCTGGGTATAAGTCCCACATAGCATTAGCGCGTTCCAAGGACGAGCGCTACTGCTAAGACCAATAGCAGTAGCGTTGTCCATATACCAGCGCTACTACTATACCTAGCCTGCCGGCAGCGGTGTGGTAGTTATAGTAGTAGCGATTTTTGCGTGGAACGCGCTACTGCTAATTACATAGTAGTAGCGATCTTGTACACAACGCCCTACTGGTACATAGTAGTAGCGCATATTTTTTGACCATCGCTACTGGTAAGCTTCTGTGTATAAGGTTTTCCCTAGTAGTGTGAGATGGAGAAGTATTTTATAAGTTGCATGAAAGAAAATCCAGGCATCGGTTGATTTCACACGGAGAAGACGAAGTGTTGCGTTGAGGCGTAGACAGGTGGCCGAGCCATGGCATGCCCATCGAGGCTAAGCCGGGAACGACCCGGAGACAAGGACAATGAGATTAGCCACAACGTC
>NC_041385.1:14338648-14341190 GCF_002162155.2 Triticum dicoccoides
GGTCATTGGTGCCGGAGAGAAGAGGACGGGTTAGGGGATGGTCAAGACAGTGGTGGCTTGAGGAGGATGCGGCTTGGGCAAGGAGGGGAGGGGGGAGGTGGAGGACAGGCACGTGGCAGGAGACGTCGACTCTACCGGCGGTGGTCGTCAGTATTGGGGGGCGATGCCAGCAAGAAAGCAGCGGTGGGCAAAACGCAAAAACATTTTCATGAATGTGCAAATAGCCCATTCCTAAAATTATGTCCTATGTCCATAAAAATTCTAAAGCAACTTGAGTACATCGTGTATGGCCGGGTTGAAGACAAACACCTTGGTGTCGGTCGAAAGAACTACAAGCCCATCGTAGTGCAGCATGCCGTAAACCGACCCGAACTCGCCATAGAAGGTTCCTAGACTGATCCGGACATCAGATGGTTCTGCCAGATGAAAGGTGATGAACAAAAAAAGGTTAATAGTGAAACACAAAGGTAAACTAATACATCAGCAGACCCACGGTAGCTTAGGAGGCCACGCAGTCTAAACCAAACACCAAGCGAGGGCAAGCCCATTGTGTCAAGCAAATCAATGCAACTGTGCAAGTTGGACCTTGGCTGCCCTCTCTGTGTTCGCAAATGGTTATTTCTCAAGAAAACTATGGCTAGAGGAAAATCATATTCATTGCATTTTACAACGTATTGCCGCTATATCACACAGGCAAAACGCTACTTGACCAGCCCATGTAGCAGTTTTTATTTTCTGTATTTTATTCTGTATTTCTCTTTTTTTAACTGGTTTTCTTTTCCGGGATTTCTTAGGGGTTTACTCTTCTGTTTTCAGTTTTTAAATTCATGAAATTTTTCAAACATTCATGAACACTTTCCAGAAAATACCAAACACATTTCAGAATCCGTGAACTTTTTAAAATTTCATGAATAATTAATAGATTAGTAAACATTTTTTAGAATTCATGACATGCTTTCAATCCATGAACATTTTTTTTAAAACCATGAACATTTGTAAAATTCCTGAACACTTATTAATTTTTTGAATATTTCCAGAATTCGTGATCATTTTTTGAATGCACGAACATATTTTTAAATATCACCAAATCATGATTTTTTTTAAATGTCAACTTTTTTTCTGTAATAAAAAATCAAAGCTTATCGGGCCAACCCATTTTAGGATCATTGTGAGTTATAGGGGTAATTCCTTGCTTATGGCCATGAATATAACCCCCAAAATAAAAGATATATCATGTGTGCTCTCCATGTCAGTGTATAGCAGTGGGATCGCCCACACGCATTCGTACATGGGACATCCCATTTGTGGACGGGTTTCCTGTTTTTTCTTTCAATGTTACTTTTTTAGTGTTTTACTTTATTTATTTTCATTTCCTTCTCTTGGTTTCCATATTTTCGTCTAGGTTTCTTTTTATCCTTTCATGTTTTCCTTTTTTCTATCATTTCAGTTTTTATTTGTCTATTTTTAAATGAAATAATTTTGAAGTTAAATTTAAATTTTCAAAAATAAGATCAGTTTTTAACTCTATGAATTTTAAATAAATTAATTAACATTATATTATACATACATTAAAAGTACATTATGAAAAAATAGACTATAAAATCCACAAAAAACTGTAACATCTTACCGTCTATTTGATATATCAGTAAACCGTGACCAGTTGATCTTGCTAATGGAAATAGAAATTTGGATAAATTTTCCACCTTTGGCCTTATATAACATAAACCCTTTTTGTTTTTATCTTCGCGTTGAAACAACCTTTCAACATAAACGATAACCTTCCCTACAAATAAAAAAAGATGCCATGCCACTGTTAAAAAAAATGATCAACTAACAAGATACTTAGATTGATCTACTCACACCATGCACACTACATAAGATTTCAAACAGATTGGCCTAAACAAACTACAAGGTCATCACAAATGGATCACTAGCTGGCCTGTTCATTTGTGCATTTACATTTATTATTTATCATCTCATTACAATATATTGTATTCCTGATCTTTTTTTAATTCTTTCCCTCTTCAATATAATTGGATTATAATTTTATCTTGTATGGTTGAGTAGTTGTCATTTCTCAAGGCTGCAAAACAAGCACAATTGTTAAGTTCCACTGCTACCAACCCACCGTATGAATTAACTAATCAAACTGGACTTCTTTGGCCTCCAAATCTAACAATAACTGCAATGCATCTTCTAATCGTCTTGACCCCCGCAAAAAAAAGGAAAAGTTGTGTAGAGTGTAAGTAGCCTGTCCACGGAACACATCAACATAACCCTACTCTTGTTTTTGCCCATCCTCTAGCCATACGGGCCAGACAGTATGAGTCCTCACATTTCGCACGCTATTTACCTTATAAAGCCTGAAGAAGAGCTAGGCAGGACGAAGGCCTCCACGTCACCCCAATTCGCCATGAACAGTACTGCTGCCACCGCCTGTAAATTATGTGCCCCGCCAGGGGCATTTTAGTCTTTTGACATACAGGCAAGTACGGGTGTATAAAACACACCCGCTGCAATGGAGAAACCCAGCCATCGCCCG
>NC_041385.1:14341621-14357651 GCF_002162155.2 Triticum dicoccoides
CGCCTTGCCGCCGCCACCCCTCCCCTCTGCCCCGTGCCGGATCCGCCTGCCGTCGCCGCCACCACCCTCCTCTGCCTCGTGCCGGATCCTACCTCCTGGCCTTCTCCTCCTCCCGCTACCCTCATCCCCTCTTGCCGCCGCCGGGTCCTCTCCTCTCCCCGTTGGTGAGAATGCGTGGGTCGCCGCGTGCGGAAAGCGAGGAGAGGGAGAGGACAGACGCGTGAGAAGGAGGATGCCACGGTCGTCGGCTCCTCTCCTCTCCTCGTCGGCGCCTGCGCGCTGGCCATGAGGCGTGAGGTGAGCGAGGAGAGGGAGGGGCTTCCTCCTCCTCGCCAGCCCCGGGTTCACGCGGGACGGGCTCCCCCGCCTCCTCCTCCCCTCCCCATCTTCCCTTCCATGGCGGCACCCTGACCTGCATCTTCCTCCTCGTTCAGTCCGGTGGAGAGAAGTGGCACATTCGCATCCTCTTGGGCGTCATCGGCTAGATACATTTTTTTTCAG
Source organism: Triticum dicoccoides (assembly GCF_002162155.2). Classification (NCBI taxonomy): domain Eukaryota; kingdom Viridiplantae; phylum Streptophyta; class Magnoliopsida; order Poales; family Poaceae; genus Triticum; species Triticum dicoccoides. Next base: position 14,342,123 of record NC_041385.1, read on the forward strand.
CTGGGCGGACGGATGGGATAGGCGAAGAAGAGTGGTGGATCTGCGTCCTTGCTGCGGGAGGCTGCAGCCTTGCCGACTCCAACCTGCAGCCTGTTCCGACTCAGGTTCGTCTTCTGGAAGCTCATGAGAGATATGTAGATTGAGAAAATCTGATGCTCTAGATAAATGACGTGCATAATTTGGACCAACAACATGGCACCTTTTAGTCCTGTTGATTCCCCCCTCACGCACCTTGATGCACTGCTACTTTGTGCAATATGTATCTCACCTTTTGTTGGTACTTCCTGTGGATGCAGAAAAAGGAAGATCTGCCTCCCTTTTTCGTGTGGAGATTGGCACCTACGGTAAATGAAGCTATACTAAATCCACTTTACTTCAGTATTTTTGGCTAATTCTTGAGGCTTGTTTATAGAATTTATGCATTCTTTCTTCACTTTTTTTGGTATTTGTATTTATAAGCTTTTTACTCTTGAGTTAACTCAGTTGCAACTATAACAAGTGTGCTCTACATTCAGTTCAGCTAACAGTTTTTGATCCTATTGTTAAAACATATACTACTTTTTAAGGGAAATACACCTATTGTTTATTTGATTAACCTGTATATATAGCAAATTTCTTCTAATTTGTTGCTGTTAACAGCTGAAGGAGCCTTTTAGTGGTACGTGCTGCACAATTTTCATATGTATAACTGTAATGAACATATATTACTGAGAAAATATTATTTGTGAGTTGCATGGCAACAATGTTAGAATCCTTACCATTTATAACTTCTGTATGCATGAACAGATGAACACTCAATACAATAATTTTTATGTTTGTGAGGTGTAATTTTTATGACTAGCGGCAGTGAGGAAATCCACTGAGGCTAAATATGCTCCTTTTTTTGCAATTACGAGCTTGAAAAGTTCCATCAATGCTAATTCCACTGAGGTTTATTGGGAACGTTCCTTCTATTTGAATTTAGTCGCTCACACGTCATATATTATCAGTGGCAATGTGCAGGTAGCCAGGTATGTTCTGTGGCACTTTTGCTAATATCTCACAAGCTTCATATGCTCTGAAAATTTAGCTATAATTGTATTAGAACAACCAGAAACCTTTTTTGGTGATCTATTGAGGTGTCATGGCTGGTGTGTGAGACACTGGAGTAGAGACGTGTATTCAGGAGTCGCCACCGTATAGAAGAGGCGTAATAACAGTGGCCCAGAGTCCGTGTTTGATCAGCGTCGATGTGGCCATGTGTGGAGTTGTAGGCTGTATAAGCCAGTATGTACCAAGAGAATGGTTAAGCTGAACAAATATAGAGAAATCTACCAATTATTCTTCATCACGTCTTGGCGGATCGCCAATGGCAATGGGGTGCTACATGAAGTAAATCTTTACAATAATACTGCACTTTTGGTCTGTTAGCTATAGTCAGTTAAAGAACTCCCCATATTTTTGGTTCATAGTTTCTCACCCTTTATCAAAATTCGAAATGGTTGGCAAATAATGATTATCATGCCACTAATTCTGTACAAATACAGTGTGTAACATTCTGATGAATGAACCTGCTGCAAGAGGCACTAAAAGTGACGATGCTTGATTTTATTAATTGTCAGGATGAAATATAAAGTAGTAAGATAAGTGTGAGCGTTCACCTAATTTATTTATTACCGATTAAATGGGCAGTTGGCGACGTACTGTCAACTTGGTACATCCAACATGAGTTAAAGAACTCCCCATATTTTTGGTTCATAGTTTCTCACCCTTTATCAAAATTTGAAATGGTTGGCAAATAATGATTATCATGCCACTAATTCTGTACAAATACAGTGTGTAACATTCCGATGAATGAACCTGCTGCAAGAGGCACTAAAAGTGACGATGCTTGATCAGGATGAAATATAAAGTAGTAAGATAAGTGTGAGCGTTCACCTAATTTGTTTTTTACCTATTAAATGGGCAGTTGGTGACGTACTGTCAACTTGGTACATTCAAAGTGCGTTTTCAGGTTTTAGGATGAAATTTAATCCAAGATCATTACTTCATGTTTTCCTACGTATATGTTGGCATCTTTGACTTTGATATGTTCATTGCACTATATTGGGCCTGCTTTTGACCCAAGTACATTGCCGTGCAGTCGTGTGAAAAAGCATTGGGCTTGCGGTGAAAGAAGTACAGAGAAATACTGGCCTTTTGAAGCAACAATTGACATGGACGGCGTGGCGTAGTCGAAGACACATGCGTGCAGATCACTCTTATTATCTCACACGAAGCATTTCAAGCCCATGAGCTGTAGTTGTAGTTCTTTTCAAACTGCCATGATTTTAACCAAAAGTATAGTACAGGTGCAGATTCTAATTTGTGTGATAAGTTTATGACATTTTTGTCTTGCATATTTATTTATAGCTAATATCTCTTATTGCAATTCGTAGGATCAGAATCGGGGCATGAATCTGAACTATGATATTTGGATTTACGATCTTATTCATGGAAATTGTGCAAGATAATGAGCAACGGTCATTATTTTGTCCCAGTGAACCTCCAGGTTTGGCTATTTTCTGGGGATATGAGTTCTAGACTGTGTATAAGAAATATAATATAGAATTAAGCTGGAAAAGATATACATATTATAATCTCTGCATTGCCTTTTATTAAATAAAATATATAACATTGTGATGGGGTAATGACAATATTGAAACATCGTCAGCTACCACTATCTATTTTGTCGGATCATTAGAAGGTGAAACTTATGTACGGTTCTATCATCCTGGTCATTAATTTGTTGGCGTGTAGCTGATGCAATATTAGTGTGTGTGCTTGTGTGTCGCTATTTTGCTGAAACAAGTACTATTATCGCATAGGTTATCATTTATCACTATTAGAGTTGCAGTTTACCTTTTCCATGTAGATACTGTTCTTACCTAAAGTTGGTAAACAATGTGTGTTCTTACCTCAAATTGACATATAGTGCATTCCAGGCATCAAATTTTATCACTATTAAATTAGATATATCAAATTGAGTTCAGTAGTCTATCATTGGAACCTTGATGATTTATCTCATTTGAACATAATCTAACCCTTCTGATTTTTGTCAGTACATGATTGTACACCTCCTATGCCCGCTTAATTGTGTGTTCATTTTGTTAATCAAGAAGCATATGATTTTATGGCTGGGTACGTTGAAAATATATAAAACCTTTCTTATTTTGGATAATTTGTTTCCCTTTGACCAATCTTTGTTACTTGCCTACACATCTGTGCATAGCGTGCTGCTCCAGCGCGACTGCTTCGTGTGCTGCCTCGAGTCGCGCGGCCACTATGTCCGCGCCGAGGCGGAGGCCGCTGCCACTCTCGACACCCTCCGTTGCGCGCTCTCGCTGGCGGTGTTTGCAAAGCCTTGTCGTGGCGCTGCAAGTGTTGCCCCCCTCCTCCCCAAGGGCAAGGTGAAGGAAGGTGCCTGTGTGGTTCTTCTGCAGCTCGCAACGAGGATTGGTGTGTCCAACCTGCATAGGAATGCCAAGAAGTCTTTCTCGGAGACGTAAGCCATGACGCATGTTTCTACCATGATTTCCTTCGGTTGGATTTCGTGGACGAGAGATCTGGTCTGCTTCTTTGTGGCTTCCAAACTTGAAATGTTTGTTTGGAAGTTAGTTTAGTTTTTTGTTGTGGATTCACATCTTCTCACATGTACCATCCTCTTAGACCTTTAGATTTCCAAAGAAACTAAATGAAGATATGGTGGTATGATCTCAATAGTACAACTTAAAGCCTTCCATGCTTTATATTTTCTCTGAAATTTGCTCTTGAAGAATCATATATCTATTTTAGATCTGGTGAGAAAAGACGGCTTCCAAGCAGATGATGCGGGAGTGTTGGGCACATTTGGTTTTCGACTTGCGTGTCTAAATATTCTCACAATACTTGGCTCCCTCTCGGCCTTTGCGCCATTGGCGCAACGAGTCATCTAGTACATGGAACAGACGAGGTAACATCCATGTCTCTCGCTGAGTTGTCTAACCCACTACTTGTTTGTGACGTTTTTTCTTTCTTTCTTTTAATCGGTGGCATACTAACGCGGGGGTTATATCTTGCTTACAGCGAGATGGTAGCTCCCCTCGCCGGAAGGGCCCTGCAGCACAAATGGGCCGACCAACTAGCCTCTTTTCTTGGTCGTGCATTCGTTCGTTCGTTCTGATCGCAGATTGTTTATTTTTTTTCTTCTTTTTTTAATTTCTTCATCAATTTTCTTTATTTTTCTTTTAATTTGTCAGAATTATTATTCTTATTTTATTGATTTTATTTGGTTTTCTTTTTTTCTTTTGTTTCTTTTTCTTTTTGCACTGATTTTTCTCTGGGTTTCTTATTTTATTTTTTATTTTTCTTGTTTCATTTTTTGGTTTTTCTTTTGTTTCTTTCTCGGCTTTATTCGGGTTGTTCTCAACACAAGTATACATTTTCCAAATATATGTTTTGATGCCTATTTTCTTTATCATATGCATTTGATATTTTTGTATTCATCAGGAATATATTTATACAATAGTTTTCAAATACATAACTAATTTTTTTTTCAACTATATGTTTTGATGCTTATTTTCTTTATCATACACATAGACATTTTTCGTATATAACAGGTACATTTCTTTAGTACATGTTGAATAGTTTCAAATACACGATTAACACTTTTCAAATATATGTTTTGATGCGACAAATTTAACATTTTTTCGCATACCTCAGGAGCATCTTTTGTAAACAAAATTTAAAAATTCGAAACGTGATTAACATTTTGGAAAATATGACTTTTTGTTCTCTAGTTTTTTTCATATATTTTATAGTTTTTACATAAATCTGGAACACACATGTTTCACAATTTTTAAATTCAGCATTAAGTTTTTCCATATTTATACTTGGATGTCTATTTTTTCCATACAACTTGTGCATTTTTCGTGTACATTACAAATATTTTTATGCTCCCTTTGTAATACATGTTTAACATTTCCATTTTATTTTTTGATGTCTAATTTTTTCACACAATTGTACAGCTTTTGTACATGTCAGGAACATATTTTTATACATGTTTATCTATTTACTATTTACATGATTATTTTTTCAATTTATGTTTTTATATCTACTTTTTTCGTACACATCAGAAACACTTATGTGCATATTTAACATTTTTTTAAAATTTTATGTAAATTGATTATATATATATATATATATAATTCCCAATAAAAACACAATTTAAAAAGGAAAGGAAAAACGAAAACAAAAAGGCCAGAACCGAAAAACAGAGCGCTTAAGGTCCATTGTGCTAGGCCGGCCCATTGCCGCAGACGTTTCAGGTTAGCTCTCCTACTGCCTCGCTATGAGCGAGGCATAGTTGTGGCCGCACAGTATTTAGTACCACAGCACCTATTCGGCTCGGGATCCTTGCCCGGGTTTTGAGTTGGTACTTTGAATAAACCATTATTCCGGATGCCACTAGAACACTTGGTTATAAAATGTTTTATGTTAATTGTTTTAAATAGATGAAATAATAAAAGAGAGTTTGAAAGTATTCAAGATTTTCTTTGAAAACTCAAATTTTTTGCTTTTTTAGGAATTTTAAGAAAAGTCGCCAATTTTAATACAGGTTAAAAAATTGGAATATTCATGAGAACAAAATGGTGGAAATACTGAAAATAATTTTCATGATTTTTAATGTTTAACGAATTTTAAAAATGAAAGGGGGGCGGTGAAGAAAAGAAACCAGTAAATCATGTGAAACCAAAAAAACACAGAACAAAATCTGAATGAAAAAAACTATAGAAAACAAAATGAACAAAATAAAATATTGGAGAAGAAAGGGAAAAAATCCTATAAACTGGAACAAAAAAAAAAACCATAGGAAACCATAGTGAACCAACTAAAATCGTGTGAAAACCCGCCAAAACAAAATAAAACTAGCGGTGCCCGCCCGCAACCCTGGGGATATATGCTAGCTGACTATCATGTGCCCATTACACGTAGAATAGGATTGTCGTACGGGTCCTAGTGTCCTGAGTCACCGTAGGTTCCCAATAAATCAATACCAGCACATTTGTTCATCCTTTTGGATGTAGCACAACTCTAATTTCTAACTATATTGGAAAAAAATACTGTAATCCCTTTTTGCTTCCTTGACATCGCCTCCCTACACCAACACATCCACATCCACTTGGAATTTAAATACTCGGTATTCTCTCCTTCACGGTAAGCATCTTCTTTATTTGTATGTCTGTCTAGTATGTGTTATGTTCGTCTGTGCACGGTGTTAGCACTACTAGGGATTATATGGTTGTTTCTCTATAGAAATTGCAACTCAAAACTCGGAAATCAAATTCAAAAACATACGAGCTAGAATGCCTTATCATAAAGGTGAATTCTTCATTGGTAAAGTGTAGATGAAAGCATATACAACATGTGACACAAAGAATGGTCTCATATGGGCGTGCAACATGCTAGAAGCACATCGCATGGGAATCATATCGTTGCATGAACAAACAAGGAATCTCAAACAATTTACATTGCTCGCATATATACTGGTAAGTAAGCATCCACTCGTTGATATATAAAATATAGATACATAATTTAGTTACAAATTATTCACTATCACACAAGAAAAGTGCAGTCATATACAATACAAAGCCATTTACCTGGCTGATAACTGTGACATCGAGACAGTGGCCTTGGATGCAGAGGATGAACTGGACACAGATGTTTCATCTTGCACTCTACTTGTTGAATCAATAAAGGTGGGCCTTGCGGGTTGTATCTCAGGAGAATTTCTTGATAACAACAACATAACTACCTCTGACATCGTTGGCCTTGAAGCAGGGGCTGATTGAGTGCAAAGAAGCGCTATCTCTATTATTCTTTTTACCTCTTCTAGCATATATTCGTCATGGTCTAACGATTCATCCACCAACTTAATCACGTTCTCATTTTCATATAGCTTCCATGCCTGTACCGAGAACAGGCATAATCAGGTGTATGTCTTAAAATAACATGAATTGTTTGTACGTAAAGAAAGCTCAGTACAATAAATACAAAATGATCACATCTTCATCAACTATTAAAGCCTGCCTATTTAAGCTTCTTACCGAGGAATGATGCTTGGGAAAGATTCATGCATAGTAAGTATATTGGCTAGATAGCCCTGTCTTTGGCCTATTGAAAATTTGGGGACTCTTATTTTTGGGTTGTATGAGGGCTGTGACAGAACACTTCATTCACTTCATCGTTCACAAATTTCATTTTTCTAGAATAAGTGGTTGGACAATGCCACCTAGCCAAAAAACAATACTCTTGCACAAGTATTGAATATATCTCAGCCTAATGTGTTATTCAAATGAGATCTAGTTGGTTCGTGCCTCTTGGGGAGGTTGTCATTAGTCTAATTGTCGCAAGGCCATGGGATTTTCTGCTGAAATCTCCATTAGAATGGTAGATTCTCGGTTGACTCTATATACCACACACTCATTCACTCACACTCACCAGTCGTAAAGATAAAAGGATTCAGAAGTCGAAGGTACCACTGAAATTAATTAATTTTGTGGTCCATGCATGGGGGTGTGATCCTTATATAGGAGAACCACGCTCACGGTAACTCGCCTGGTAGTAAGCACTGTTGTTGCAATCATGAAAGAAGCCAATAAAACACACCTCTTCTTCCAACGCAAGTTTGCGTGCACTACATGATTAGTCATCCAAGCTTTGTCTAGCTAACATGTATCCACAACATAGTGTTCCCAGCACTACATGGATAGATCGAAAGCTTAGTGATGCATAAGGGTGGAATGGTATTTTGACTATGTAGAAATGAAATGGTTTCAATGGTAAAACTCCTCTCCTCTGTGAGTTATCTATGTAGAAATGAAATGGTTTCACGGTGGCTCTTTATGTGGTCTACTCTTCAACGACATGAGCACCAACTACAATATTTGATGGTGTGTAAGTGACTGGAGCGGCTAACCGAGGATTTTTTTTACTCAGCATAGATGGCGGCATAGTCTCCGGAGTGGTCTCATGCAAACTTCCCCTTAGGTAACCTCTTGTCTTAATAGACTTTGCATCTTTGCCGATGTATAACTATGGTGTGGGTGCATGCGCGCATCATAGTCATGCAGAAGCCGAATATAAGTTTGTTGTACTTCAAACACTTGATGCGATATTATGGCCCTGTTTGTTTGAGCTTTAGGAAACAGATCCAGCTTTGCCAGTGAAGCTGAATCTATGATCTAGAACAAACAACTATTGTGAATCAACTTTGCCAGTGAAGCCAGTTTTATTAGTGAAGCTGGATCTGGAATCTGAAACAAATAGCCATTTCGAATCAGCTTTGCCAGTGAAGTTGAATCTGGATTCAGGCAATTTTTAGTCCAATTTGTTGTAGCTCCTCAAAGTGTACTTCGATGGTGAAGCTTCGCAGAATCAGCTTCACCACTAAAGTGAATCTACAAGTCATTTGAATCCAATCAAAGCTGAAACAAACAGGATATTATATATTTGTGAATCCGCTTTGCTACCAAAGTGAATCCTTAGGTGATTCGAATCATACCAAAGCTAAAACAAACAGGGCCTATGAGTTACTAAAGTGTCATTTAACAAAAATACTATTAAAAACATGTTCTTAAAAAATAACTGTTGAAGTTAACCTTGGTGAAGACTGGTTCTGGGGCAACATATACACAAGCCGATGCTTACTTAGCAAGAATTTTGTCAATTGCTTGTTAAATCTCCAATCATATAGTGAAAACCAGCCAGGGCATTCATAATTTCGTATCACCAAATTAGGAAGTGCAAGTATAAAGAAATATACGCATAAGAACGAATCAAAGATGTGTGAAGTGGTTATGTAAAATATGCAAGCCATATGTGGCAATATATGGAACCAAGAGAGGTTTTTGAGAAGAAAGATGGATACCGATTCAAGTAGGTACTGTGCTTCAGGCTCAAGCCTTGTATCATTGATTTTCCGACCACTTATTATTTCCAAAATAACTATACCAAAGCTGTATGTGTCAACCTTCTCCGTTAGCTGGCCTTGGATTGCATACTCGGGAGCAGTGTACCCCCTATTCAATAGTAAAATATAATTAGAAAATAAGCAATGTGCCCAATGTATTATTTGCATGTGCAAACTTACAATGTGCCTGCAAATCTAGTGCTGACATGACTATGATCATCTGGTAGGAGCCTTGCCAAACCAAAATCAGCAATCTTAGGCTGGAAGTCATCATCAAGAAGAACATTGCTAGATTTTATGTCACGGTGTATGATGCACACATGGAACTCTTGATGAAGATATGCAAGGCCACGGGCCATGCCAACCATGATGTTAAATCGCTGCTTCCAGTTAAGTGTTCCACGTCTCTCACCTATTATGCGAGAAAGTGTACATGTCAAACCATCACTTAGATGTGCGAGTCAGCACTATCCTAAGCTAATCAACTTAGTTTGCAAGATTGTAGATGTAATTGCCTTGTAAAGAACAAAACTACCATGAGACTAATTTCAGTCTAGCAATAGAGGTGTGACTATAGGATTCGGTTTAGATTAATGAGACCTTCTAGAGCAATCAAATGGGGAATATTATATACCTAATCCATATAAGATGTTTTCTCACATGTTCAACTTGGCATAGCCACAATTTTGCGCTAGAGGTGGACCAATAATTATTTTCATATTAATTTGGGTCATGATGGGTTTTTCCTAACATTTTTTGGCATGATATATAGAATGCTTAGGAAAACTTAGGGTGGTACATGGCCCATACGTCCACTCCAGGTCCACCCATGTGTCCAACGAGTGGAAAAATAAGTCAAGTAGATGACAGAGAAAGGATCAAGAAAGCATACCGAATAGTAACTTGTCAAGACTACTATTGGCCATATATTCATAAACAAGGAGGCATTCGGAACCCTTGCGAGAACAACCAAGAAGCTGGACAAGATTTCGATGTTGAACATTGCTAATTAGCTTCACCTCACTTTCAAAATCTTCTTTGGCCCTGCTAGTTTGCATTACTGACAACCTTTTTACTGCAACAATTTTTCCATTTTTCAACAAACCCTGTTAGAGAAGGACATTAAAAACACATTTTGTAATGATCTAATAAATTTCCATGAAAAAGAAACTTGGTAACATGATGTTCTTATTCTAATTTCCCATTATGTACAATTGCCTTTTGCCTGCAAATCTTCATAGTGGATTAAATATTTGAAGATCACCAGACCTTAAAGACATCTCCAAAACCTCCTTCTCCAATTTTACTTTTCTCACTGAAATTATTGGTTGCAGCCTTAAGATCGCGATAGTAAAAATTTGTTGGACCTTGCAGTTCTGTTGCTCCAAGTATATCACCTAAAAGAACATACAGTCAGTTGCGGAAACACAAAATCAAATAGAAATTAATTTATTGTCTTTTCCATCTAACTTCAAAACAATTTAATATGCAAAAATAGGGCAGTCCTTTTAAATGGAACTAATTTCACTCGCAAATACAAAACAAATGCAAATTTTTCATTGCAAAATGCTATACGGTTAGTATATTATATATGCCCTTGTGTAAATAGGTGAATCCTTGAATTTCAGAGTAACCTAGTTGTCGTGGACAAATGGACAAATACAACCTTTCCCTACCTACCTACACTTGATATCTTTTGCATAGTGCTACATAAATAATAGAAAAATCAAGACACGTTGAATACAAAAGGAGCATCCCTAAAAAATAATAGAAAAGGAGAATAAAACACATAACTATAAAAAGAATCAAAGGTCCGCAATATAACTACAAATTATGGGATAATCCAAAGGTGTGCCCAAAGGCATATATAGTCACACACACACGCGCGCGCGCGCGCTCGCGCATGCACACACATGTACAATGTAAATGCCCTTTTTATATATATATCTGAATTTCACTTTGTCCATGTGGAAAAATTGTCACTTTTCAGAAAATTTCAAACATTTACATGTTTCTTTTATATTTGAAAACATAATTTCAAATTTGTTGTTCTGTGAGAGTGCATATCACTCGAATCATTTTGCTTCTCTTGACATTATGTTACTTTAGGGTGGAAATTGTATGGCGTCCATGACTCATGAAAGCATGTAATATATGATGGCAACTTCCTAAATTCACTTTATTTTCAACAACTTCTATAAAATTGTGAGTTACCAACAGAGATTGTTTACATATATAACTTAATAATTAATGATAGTCTAGCTACTATGGAGAAATAGGATAGTGATCCAATAACAATGGATACTGTGCGATTCATGATAGCATCAATAAACAACTGATGATCATTTGCAATAATGTTAACAACCACAATAATGTAGTTACATATGTTAAAAAAAACTAACATATCGCTCTCTTGTTTAATCATTTGGGAGTCCTACCCAATGGATGAATCAGGAGCCTCTCTGTCGAGTAGTAAAATGATAGAACTTTATGCCATCATCATCCTGGCAACACGGGACAATAGTGGCATGGCATAGAAATGTTCTATTGAGGCATCTCACTAGATGGAACTTACATAATCACTTCATACCCTCAAGATGACTAAATGGAAGCAACTTTTTTTTGACCGTGATGGAAGCAACTTTTTTTTGACCGTGATGGAAGCAACTTTTTTGAACATGAGGCATAAAAATTACTTGCTCAAAATTAAGAATATCTGTTTTATCTAGTTAATGACATCAACTTGGACCATGTTAATAAGCTCACATTAAAAAAACAGACATGAAGTCAAGAGCTTTAACTTCTAGAAAGTGGGGGTACTTCGTGACATTTACCTCTCCAAGGTTTCTGTAGCTTCTTAGACCGCCAAATCCATAACAAAGCTAATAACCCTAGAAGCAAGAGGAAGGCTACACCTCCCAGAATCCCTCCTACAATGGCTCCCTTCTCTGTTGATTTTCCTGTAACAAATCATGAATTGTGATCTCTGAAATAAAGATGAACATTAGTTAGAAACATAAAAATTTCATTGACTTGGGTTTTTGTATGACTTACTATAACAATCCAATTGACATCAAAGTTCAAGCAAACACGTTCCCTAGAGCAAATAAACATGCTTACCTTCGTGACAGAATAGAGAATGTTAAAATTCAAACTCATCTCAAACAATGTGTTCCAAATGTACAAAAATATGATCCAAAGTACTAAAGTTAAGTTTTAACATTATTCCCTCAAGTACTACATAAGTAATTCTATGTGAAGTCCAAATTATACTGCTTCTACACACCCTGTCTATGAAAACATCTACACCTAACCCATCCAATTGATACATAAAATGTTTAATATATATGATTTTTCACTTGGTTGAAATACCCTACAACAAAAGCATATACTGCAACAGTCAAACTTTGGGAATTGTCCAATAAATTTGTTTTCATCATCGAGGTAACAAGGGCTTAGGAGGGGCCATGGCTGTGATGTAATACTGTGGAGTGTGTAAGGGGGGCTTATGTGAAGGTCATTGTATGTTCAATCATCGATTTTTTAAATAATTTTAGCTGACTCATGGACTATGGCCAACTGCTATATGTCAAGAGAGACAATGAGTGAAGTGCTCTATGACTGGATCAAGTACAAAGCAAGGCCACCTCGAAGCTCCCTCCAAAGTTTCTTGGGTTACTTAACACAAGGGCACCTCGAATTCCGCCTTCCCATGTCAATATGAGCCTTACTCAGTCCCTCGAATCATTATAGCCAACCTTAAGACTTGCTAGGATCCTTGGAGGGGGTGCCTCTCCCCTTGAATTCATAAGTCAAAATTAATGGTTACATGTCCATGGGTGAATTTATATAGGCTAAGGATACTTGACAAATGACCAAGACTACCTTTGGTGAGGTATGTAGGATAGGTCAGATAGGTACGAGCGGCTCTGGCCCTGATTTTTTAGGGGAGTTCGTCGGTATTTCCACTTCAAAGAACATCAAGTTTTTGCGATTCCGCATAATCTTTGGTGATATTGTTGTCTTGTCTTGGGCATACTCTTCCACCATGTGATATAGTTGTTCGATGGTTCATGGATCTTGGTAAATTGCGGTTGATGGCTAGGTTTACTTTTGCCTAATGCAGGGCTAGCATGAAGGTATTAATTACATTGTGCTTGAGGCACTGATGATTTTCCTCCAGGTCTTCTGAAAACTTCTCGAGGAAATTTTGAGCGGGGAAATTTCGCACATGCCCGTCAGGCAACACCCTCGAAGACGTGGATGGTAGTGTGTGTTTGTCAAATAAGTAGAGGGTTCTAGTCTCTATCATACTACATCAAAGTAGCATGCTAGAATATGTTTAAGAAGGTTATTGAATTTCCATCTTGATGGGGTTTCAACATTGCTCACCTCGTGTGGTGTTGATGGTGTTCGTCATGGCAGTACATGTCGTTTTCATCTCACTCAGAATATTTTGGCAAACTACCTCAGAATGTTCTTGTCAAGTGTGAGTTCTCAAGACCATGCTTTTGCGTACATGCTATTCCAAAATCATCACATTCTCTTCCAAGTGCTTGTGTGTTCCTTCATGGCGGTTATTTTTATGTGGCCCACTTGAAATGTGTTCCTTAACATGTTACCTCGTGCACCCTCAGCGGAGGCCTATTCGGTACAAGTTCCTTTTAATGTGGGACTTCTCTAGGAGAACATGAATGGTTGAATTGGTGAAGGTTGGTCCATAATAAGGATTGAAACATTGAGCTCCATTTGCAATAGACACTCAAATCATTTTAGATAAGTTGGTGGCGTTGAGGGTGAGAGCTCCACGTACGAAGGTCCATGATCCTCTTGGTGCACATGATACTCTTGACTTGGTCTTCTATTATTCTTCTCCCAATTTGACTGGTTGACTATGACTAGTCATTTGGTTGTTTTGCCTTGATTTTGACAATTCACTACATAGATGCCATGTAGACTTCGTTGTGAAATCATATAAGGAATAATTAATCACCCAAAAAAGCTATGCTAGTCATAACACCACCAAAGATTGGCACACATGGTGCAATAAAACAAAAAACAAAAAACTTCACCAAGCACTATGTAGCAGGCCTTCATCGCGGCGGAACCCACACTGACAGTGTTGCTGGTGTTCCGTATCTTCTTCACATAGTAGGTGGATGTCAGATGTTGCGATTGGCGGTGGTCATCTTTTTGGCATGGTGACTAGGCGCACAGGCAAGCACCTCTATTTGTAGATCAGATCCAGTGACTAGTGTAGCACAACAGGTTCATGAGATATGTTGTGATGCACCATGTGTTGGATCGATCTTGTGGGGAGGATATGTGAGGCATGGCGCTCCTCTCCCTCACTTCTATTGGCAAACACCGACGACGTCGGATATGGTCAATTGATGGTCCATGTGGGATCCTTCCACGACTGGCATCTGGCCGGCACATCTAGTGGCAGTAGTTGCCAGACCCTCCTGTGGTGCGCATGTCAACTACCGATGAAACAACAGCGCGACAGTGATCGTAAGCGTTGCGATGATGCCTTCCCTTCAGTACTTTCTTCTCTGGCTGGCTAGTTCTGTGTGAACAGGAATGGTAGAGTGGTGGGAAGTGACTACGGTAGCTCACAAGGCGGTTGTATTCTCTCCATGTAACAAAACAAAACTTTTAAGCAGGAGAAACAATTTTGTGATGGCTTCCCTCAGAAGCTATAGCAACCACTATATCAAACAATTGTTTCGATCGGGAGATAATTTATGTAGGTTCTTGCTAAATTTGGCACCATTTAGCGGGATTATTAGAGGATTTCACAGACTGAGCATAATTTCGCGTGGAGGCTCCCCAACCTCTATAGTGGCATGGTAGTGGAAATTTCATGGGATATTTAGAATTGTGGGAAAACCCCATGATCAAGTATTCTATCTGGATTAGGAAGCGGTGATGTCCGCACTAAGGTGTTGGTTCAAAGATGCTGCTTGGAGGGGGGTTATAACACGTTGTCTAATACTGATTGGATGACCAGCCAAATCGGCATGCAAGTGGTGATTCTATCTTGAAGGCGTTCAACACACATACCGCTCGACTAGTGGATTGCTTGAACGTCATAAGATTTGGGCTAGAATTTTAGAGACGTTTACATGAAGGGCGTCAGGTTTTTAAGCCAATTTGGTCCACAACAATGTACGATTTTACTTGGAATTGCATTCATTAGTAAATACTAGTTCTAAGAAAATATGTAAATACAGCTGCATGTTTTTGGTGGGCATACAACTATGGTTGCCCATCAGTGTACGGATGTGCAACTGCAGTTGCGCGTAGTCAATTGGCATGCAACTATAGTTAAGCGCACCTGGCGGGCATGCAAGAGTAGTTACGCATGGCCGGTGCTACTACAGTTGCAACTACATGCAGCTAGTGGGTGTGCAACTGTAGTTAGAGGCGTGCAACCACAATGGCACATGATCAGCTGTAATGCGACTACTGTTAAGTGCACCCTAAGGACATGCAACTACGGTTGCACGCAACTGGTGAGGGGTGTTATCATTGCAGACAGGTGTGCAACATGCAATT